>NC_088688.1:58554718-58854718 GCF_028017835.1 Emys orbicularis | reverse complement strand
TTTTAAAGGGCTTTTGGGCACTTGTGTGTATATTGTATAAGGGCTATAATTAAGTAATTTATTGGGCCCGATTCTGTTCTCATTTACACCAGTGTAAATCAGGAGCAACTTCATACTTTATTGAAATCAATGCAGTATGAAATTGTCAATCCAGTGTAAGTGAAAGAAGAATTAAATCCATTGCATACACATTTATTGCAGGTTATTCACAAGTTATACTTTTTTCCATCCATTCTCTGAATGGAACTTTTATGCCACACCTATTAGTTTGGGAAGAAATTAGGAGTTTGCCTCTTGTCATAGCATCCTTAGCATTTTCTCTGTCCATTTCCTAGACTATAGTAATTCATTTCCTTGTCACAATTACATGGTGCCTTATCTCAAGTTAAAAGGATAGGTAGGTGGCTTCTTTATTCAACAGTCACTATGGCTTACAGAATATAGGAGCTGTGACATGAAAAAGACTGCTCTCCTAGCTGCTGAATCTCTGAATAGTTGCAAATATCCAGCCCTTTTCAGATCAATATGGACAAAAGTGTCAGCAGAGATTGCCAAGAATTTATGTACCTGTTGTGGCCACTCACCTTACATGAGTGCCTCCTATCAGGTGTGTGTGTGTGCGCCTGCACTCACACTCTTCAACTGCATTGCTTGGGGTGATCTCTGTTGGGCAATTAGCTTCTCAAAGCAGGTTTTCAATGACTCAGCCCTCTGGCCGAGACACTCACAGTCTGTAGATGTACAACAAAATGAACCCCTTCTTGGGTACACAGTCCAATGGGGCCTATCACAGTGCCCTTAACTATGTCTCTATCTGTAGCCCTGTCTCTGGTCTCAGTCCTCAGTTGGTCCAACAGGGCCTATTCCAGTACCCTCAGTTAATATCTTTAGCCCTCTCTCTAGGCTTGGGGGGAGGGATAGCTCAGTGGTTTGAGCATTGGCCTACTAAACCCAGGATTGTGAGTTCAATCCTTGAGGGGGCCACTTAGGGATCTGGGGCAAAATCAGTACTTGGTCCTGCTAGTGAAGGCAGGGGGCTGGACTTGATGACCTTTCAAGGTCCCTTCCAGTTCTAGGAAATAGGATATCTCCATTATTTAAAAAAAATAGGCTTAGCTTTCAAATGGTCCTTCTACATCAGTTCCCTGCTCTAGAATGGAGCAGCGCCCCTGGGGTTCCCTCCCTGGAGACTCTTCACCTCTTGGTGAGCCTCAACTGACCCAAGCTGAGTTGCTCTTTCAGTTCAGTTCCCTTTCGGGGTTTTAGCAAAGGCCACAAATGCTGACCCTCTTTGGGGTCTTCAGCCCCTTCCCTGGGCTAATTTATAAAATGTTTTCTTGGAAAGTCAGTGAAATAGTATGCGAGGCATCTCTGCAATGCTCTGCTATAAATAACTGCATTCTCCATCCTTTTCTTCAAAAATAGTATAATTTCCCACAATTTTCTCCAGTTTCTTTGCAATCACCCTTTGGGTCTGATAATGATAAACTGTGAGAGTTATGAAACATTCTTAGGTTTTGGTACAAACTTATTTAACACAACTGTTTCTATAATTTAAGTACACTGGGAAAATTCACAGTGCTCAATGGGCCAAGACTTCTTATTACGTCTGCTTGTGCGTTGTGTTGTTGGTAAACTAGGTTTTATATAAAACATAGTGGTGGTGGCAGGATAGACTTTTGCAAGTAGATTTATACTGGTTTTATTTCTATAGATTCATGGAGCTCAGTCATTGATCTTTTTAAAAAAAGTATCAGAGTTCTTCCCATTTTTTAGTCAGCTATCCTCCAATGGTCCACATGTGCACTTGAGCTGAATCAGCAGCCTAAGAAACCAGAGCTTATCTGTTCCATAAAGCTCTTGTGAACAGTTTCCAGTGGATCACTAGCACAAATGGGATGAGATGAACTGAAACCAGGAGGTTCAGAATCTAATTCAGGTCCAAATGCTTCCAATGTATGGTTATTTGGATCTAGGATTTTGGAGTGCCTCTTCACAAAAACTGGCGTTAGCTGTGTAGTTCAGATCCAAATCCAGCAACTGCTAGGACCATTCCTTTCTATCTACTATAACGTGGGTGCATAACTGGTTGGAAAACCATTCCCAGAGAATAGTTATCAGTGGTTCACAGTCATGCTGGAAGGGCATAATGAGTGGAGTCCCACAGGGATCGGTTTTGCTCAATATCTTCATCAATGATTTAGATAATGGTATAGAGAGTACACTTATAAAGTTTGCAGATGATACCAAGATGGGAGGGGTTGCAAATTGCTTTGGAGGGTAGGATTATAATTCAAAATGATCTGGACAAACTGGAGAAATGGTCTGAAGTAAATAGGATGAAATTCAATAAGGACAAATGCGAAGTGCTCCACTTAGGAAGGAGCAATCAGTTGCACACATAAAAAATGGGAAATGACTGCCTAGAAAGGAGTACTGTGGAATGGGATCTGGGGGTCATAGTGGACCACAAGCTAAATATGAGTCAACAGTGTAAAACCGTTGCCAAAAAAACAAACATCATTCTGGGATGTATTAGCAGGAGTGTTGTAAGCACCACACAAGAAGTAATTCTTCTGCTGTACTCCATGTTGATTAGGCCTCAACTGAAGTATTGTGTCCAGTTCTGGGTGCCACGTTTCAGAAAAGATGTGGACAAATTTGAGAAAGTCCAGAGAAGAGTAACAAAAATGATTAAAGGTCTAGAAAACATGACATATGAGGAAAATTGAAAAAATTGAGTTTGTTTAGTCTGGAAAAGAGAAGACTGAGAGAGGACATGATAATAGCTTTCAAGTACATAAAAGACTGTTACAAGGAGGAGGGAGAAGAATTGTTCTGAACCTCTGAGGATAGGACCAGAAGCAATGGGCTTAAATTGAAGCAATGGAGGTTTAGGTTGGACATTAGGAAAAACTTCCTAACTGTCAGGGTGGTTGGAGATTTTTAAGAGCAGGTTAGACAAACACCTGTCAGGGATGGTCTAGATAATACTTAGTCCTGCCATGAGTGCAGGGGACTGGACAGATGACCTCCCAAGGTCCCTTTCCAGTCCTATGAGTCTATCTGTATTTGCCAAAAAACTTGTTGCATTTTCATTCAGATAAAGATTTTGAAGTAGTTATCCATGCCTTTGTCACCTTGAGGTTGGTTTACTTGGTCCAGGTAACTTGAACCCAAGAGTTGTAAAAGAGTTGGCTGAGGAGCTTGCTGGACTGTTAACGTTGATTTTCAGTAAGTCTTGATACAAATTTGGTCGATACAGATAATAGTGTAGATGTAATATACCTATATTTTTTGTACTGCACAACATTTTGATTAAAAACACTAGAATGATATAAAATTAACATGGCACACATTAAATAGATTAAAAGTCAGCTAATGGATGGGTCTCAAAATGTAATTGTAAATGAGGACTCATCACTGAGTGGGGGCATTTCTAGTGGGGGTCTGCAAGGATCAGTTCTATTTAAATTTTTATCAATGACCTCAAAGAAAACATAAAATCATCACTGATAAAGTTTGCAAATGACACAAAAATTGAGATACGGTAAGTAATGACAAAGGCAGGTCACTGATACAGAGCAATCTGGATTGCTTGATAAACTGTGTGCAAGCAAACAATACATGTTTTAATATGACTAAATGTCAACATATACATCAAGATACTAAGAACGTAGGCTATACTTACAGGATGGGAACTCTATCCAGGAAAGCACTTTGGGGTCATGGTGGATAATAAGCTGAACAATGTTGTGGCCAAAAGGGCAAATGTGATCCTTGGAGGCATAAACAGGGTAATCTTGAGTAGCAGTAGAAAGGTTATTTTACCTCTATATTTGTCACTGATGCGACCGCTGCTGGACTACTTTGTCCATGTCTGGTGTTCACAATTCAAGAATGATGTTGAAAAATTGGAGAGGGGTCAGAGAAAACCCATGAGAGTGATTAAAGGATTATAAAACATGCCTTACATGATAGACCAAAGGAGCTGAATCTATTTAGCTTCACAAAGAGAAAATTGTTAAGGTTTGACTTGATTACAGTCTATAATTACCTACATGGGGCACACGTATTTGATAATGGGTTCTTAATCTAGCAGTGAAAGGTATAACATGATCCAATGGCTGGAAGTTGAAGCTAGACCAATTCAGACTGGAAATGAGGTGTAAACTTTTAACAGCGAGGGTAATTAACCACTGGAATCTATGAATTAGGTTTCACCCCTTCAAATTTTGCAACTAGTGGTGAATGATGCAAACCCTCTTATTAAGTGCTGTTTCACATAGTCAGTGCATTACACCAATACTCTGAGATCTGCAGTGTCAACGATTTGATTTCTGCACAAAGATTGAGGTGTTGTTTTGATCGAGAATATAAAGCCTTAAATGATCCGGGTCCCACCTACTTGAGACACTGTTTTTATCTCCATGAGACACCATGATAGTGGTGCTTGAGTTAATAGCTCCCTGATTTGATAGGAGCCGGATGGTATGTCTACCCAGCATAGTAAGCCTGGGTCTGTGAGACCTGCGACTGCAGACTCAGTGCACTGGGCTCATCTGTTTGGCCTGCCCTTTTTCCCCCTTCCTTTTTTTCAGGGAGGAGGCAAGTGAGGAGGGCAGTGAATGTAAGAAAGTTTGGAAGTATTTGGTATGTGCTTTTAAATTTCTTTCATGGACCTAAAAACTGTGGCAGGAGCAAAAAGAAAAAAATTAAAATAAGATAAATAAATAGGAAGAAATAAAATAAAATTAAAAAAAAAACGGACCAAGCCTAAAAGCAGTGAGACCATGCACAAAACATGCCAGCATCAGAGGAAGTAGCAGCATTTCATCTCTGTGTCACATTGTTCTAATTTCCTTCCCATCTGTCTCTTTTCTGGAATATGTGCCTGTGGAGGAGCTGTAGCAGCAGCAATAATAACCACACTGCCAATTAAGGTATCGTACCTGGGGTTGGCCAGGGCTTAGTCTGAGGACAAGATCACCTCCAGGGATGGAGTTGTACCTCTCCAATTACTAGTACTATCACTACCTTTTCTAACTTGTCAAACAATGAGGAGCTTTTGAAGGCTAAATCCAGCAGTAGCTAGTAGCAGGGTTAGTGCTGAGTGAGTGACACTGATACATTGAGACTGAGAGTCTGACATTGTTTGTCAAGATAAGTTCACAATGAAGATGACTTTCATTTCCAGTCTAAACTATCAGGAAAGAGACCATCTCTAAACTGGGTAGCTAAGTGTGTGGCTCTGCCCGACGGAAAGGGGTTATCTAGAAATAATGGACAATGCCCATTACTGTTTGGGTATTTGTTAATTGTTATTAAACTACAGCTTTAGTGGTACAAAAAAAAAGAGAAGCTACATTTATACCATTACTTTAATTTACCATTTTTTTCTGGTTATTGACCTGTGGGAAGGGCACATTTTCCCCTTCCCAGTGGGTGGACACACACCCTGTCATATGGGGCTGACTCACTGAATGTTATTTGATTATTCTTTAGGGTAGTTTGACTCTCACTTCACTTCAAATATTGCAGCTGTTTCACAGCATTCCAAGTAGTGAATATCACAAAATGTAAGATAAAAAAAATTATAGGGCCCAAAATGTTCCTGGAAACGCTGGAGTGTCTCAGCCTCGAGATGTCAATAGGTCACAGTGCACTGGGTTCTGTCTGGGAGGAGTGTTCCCTGTCCCACTGCATGAGCTCAGGGCACTGTCAGATTCGAAGAACCCTGTTCCTGCTTATCTAGCTCAAGGGCCCTGAGCTAGAACCCAATGGAGTGGGCAGGCCCGGGTTCCCCTACTGACCGCCTGACGGACGTCAGAGTGAAGAAAGGGATTTCAGAGTCCTGGGCACCAGGAATAGACTAATAGCCTTGCTAGGTTATGTGAGCGATGGGGCTGCACCACGCTTGGCCAGAAGGGGTACAGTTGCACTGATGCATCACCTCACAGGGAGCTGACATGAGATTCTTTAGATTTAATTTTCAGAGGCACAGAACACTCACAGCTCCCATTAACTTCAACACATAGGACTTCTGAAAAACAAGAGTGTCAAAGTGGGTACCCAAAAAACAAGAGACACACAAAATCAGAGACTCCTTTTTTAAAATTTTGATCTATGTGTCTATGCTTTTAGTAATCTCCTTGTTTCATCAAACTCCCGATATCTTTGAGAACTCTATTATGGCTGTTCTTATTGGGATGTTTGTATACCCTTTAAGCTATAGGAGTTAGCTAAGAACGGCATTATTTTCCAGATAGAGACAGAGGAAGAGAGATGTAGGGTGGGGTGGGGGAAGTTGTGTGCATTTTTGTCTTTCTACTTTTAGACAGTTTACTAATTACATGTATTGTGAGTTTACTGTGCTGTTCGCAGATTCCTTATACAACTGCATTTTGCTCTTCATAATTTAAGTTATTCATTTTCTCCAACACAGTTGAATCTTTCGTCAAGGGAAGAGAATGCACTTTGCATTTAGTCTTTTTTTCATAAGGACTCCCATGAGATTCAAAGTGAAGCCAGTCCTGATTCAAGTGGTACTAGAGTTATGTTGATCTGAATCCCAACAAAGAGGGTGTTTGCAAAGAGACTTGTGACCTAGAGGCACACAGTTTAAAGAATTCTGCTTTCTGCCTTTCTCAGAGTTATTCTGATGTTGGGTAACTTTTCTTTCCAAATACTATGATATCCTGCCATACAAGATATCCGAAAGCTTGGCATGAAAACAGTCCTTAAAATAAGATAAGATTTCTGGTCCATAAGCTTTCAGAAGATTCATCTGCTCTCAGTTATGCCTAGTTCAGCCCTCCTGCATTTTTTAAATTATTTCTTTCTCAACAGAACACATACACATCCTTGTATGTGTTTTATTTTATAGTTCATTAGATCTGGATGTGTCCCCCACCATTAGTTGCGGCTCTAACAGAAACGTGCATGTCAATATATATAGGAGAAATTGCATAATAAACAAGTAAAAAATACCAAATCAGAGGAGAACAATTTTATAAAATGTTATAATGAAAATCCATATAACTGACTTCTGTACTGCATTTTTACCCATATAGGTTGGCTAAATGAATATCAAAAAGATGTCAAGAGGCTTTGAATTTTCATCTTGAAAATAATAACCTTTATCCCCACCTAACTACAGTACTAGTGTTTACTTAACAATGCTTCAAAAAGGCAAACTAATGATGTGCTGTGTAAAAGATGCAGTAGGCTGAAGTGTGACTGAACCTCAACAACGCATATAAAAGAATAAAATATTTATATTAACTCAGCTGTGCTTAAGTGCCTTTTAAAGTGTCTTTATAGGATTTATGAGTGTCTGCTGTGTTGTGCAGGTTGGAAAAAAATACCCACTTTTCACCACAGATTGATCATTAATTGAACAGCTTGTTCAATGCAGTTTCTGTAAAATTTGAACTGTTGCCCTGTCCTCTTACATTAAACAGTAAACACTTTTCTCCCCCCAGTCTTCATCACAATGACAAGTAGCCCATCAAGCTGCAGAACTTTAAGTACCTGCTCTTACAACTGTTCCGAGACTTCTGACCAGGAATGAGCAAGCCCTTAATTGTTTGGCACTGGGTTCAGACATAGGCTTTAAAGGTCAAATTTAATCCAAAGCCACCTTAAATGAGTTTCTCATGAGATTTCTGCATTTTTTTCTTGTTATTAATGAGTTGGACATCTTACTGCTGCAGTTGCTGGATGACAGAAAAGAACAGAATAGTACCAGAGAAAACGGAAGTAGAATCCTCTCAAATCAATCCTTAAACATAAATTCAGAGGAAATTAAAAAAAGGGTTTGAATTTACAGTAAAGCACCTAAAATATAGATGGATTGTTCTTTCCAATATTTTCAACAAGCCTAATTTGAACAGACAAGCTCAGAGACTTCACTGAAGTTTTTTGTGTACGACAATGTAAGCCAGCTTTTTGGTATGTTTGTTTGATTTTGTTACACTTTAACTTTTCTAAAATGCTTTAAAAAAAATTTGCTGCCCTTGTAAAAAAGGACACCATTTTCTCATCTGGGTTTATGTAAGCTGACATTTGCAGTACCATTTCTCTCACTCTTAGCTATTTAAAGGCGCTTGCCCACAGAATCCTTTTGGGAACTGCTTTTCTAGATTCAGGGCTGGTGTTGCTTTCAGGGTGAAACTTTCTAACCTCTTCAAAGAAAAGACTGGTTTGACCCCAGAGCCCTTATTTATAACAACCAGTCACAAGATGATCATCCTACATGACCTATGGAACATGCTTTGCACTATTTTTAGATACCATAGAATGTGTTCAAGGGCAAATGACACATTCCATGATTAAGAAAGAATTCCTGCAGAAACATTCAATAGTAGAAGATATAGACGCATCAAAATGAGGCACCAGGTTTAATAACCCCTCCCAAATGGTTTAATAACCCTCCCCAAAACTTCTTTTTGTATTAACATTTTTGTTCTGAACAACCCCAAACAATACTAAGTTAAAGGTGAAATAAAATGCTTTTGATTTAAAAAGATATATATAATTTTTGAGATTCTATATCATCCATGCTATAAATGCATAGACATCTACAGAACTACATTTTCATTCGAGCTTTTGATTTTGCACATAAAAATGGGCAAATTAACCCATTACCTGATCTGTACATGCTCACAAAAAAAAAAAAAAAAAAAAAAAGAGGCCCAGCTGAAACTGACCCAAAATTTATAAATAAATATCTTTTGAAGATGCACTACAGAGGCTTTTTGCCTACCATGTCTGAGTTAAAAAATTCTGTTTCTTCTGAAACAGTGGATGAGAACAGCTGTTAACAAGGCAGGATCCAGTGGTCTGAGAACAGGACAAGGGACCAGGAACTGCTAAATTCTAATCCTCTAATGCAGATTTCCCTGGTGGCTTTGGCAAATCATTTAATCTCTCTGCTTCAGTTACCTTAATATTTAGTTAATTATTAGACCGGGCTGCAAAGAGACTTAAAGTGCTTAAAATAGTGAAGCAAACTATTTTCTTTACTCTACTTAAAGTCTTTACCCAGATTTTTAAAGGCATTTAGGCATTGCTGCACTCAGCTTCACAACACCTAACTTATTTAAGAGCCTACAACTAATTTTCAAAAGGGATTTAGGCACTGAGGAGTCTAAATCTCATTGATTGTCATGCCTAAATACCTTTAAAAATCTGGGCCTTAATGATGTCTTCAATTTCTTGGTAGGTAAACAAAACAGCATCTGATTTTAATGTATATTGTTCTAATGTTTTTATTTGCTATTTTTAGCTGTAAGGAGGGCCCAATTCTGCTCCCTTACTCAAGTTATCTTGCTTTCAGACACTATTCAACTTAAGAATAGGAGAGTGCTTGATTTTTGGTTCTTAAAAAAAGATTACATTTGTTTTTGTTAAACAACATTTCAGTTCACCTTCAGAAAGTATCTTGATGAAAAGAAGTAATGACATATACTTATTTCCTTTGCCAAAAGTAAAGACATGCATTACACTAACTTGTTGCTGGAAATTTTGATTTGTTACAACTTGTCTCAAGAAATCAACCTTGCTTTGCTAACAGTGGAGCCACACCACATTACGCAACATCACTCTGCAGTGGTATATTTCAGTTTTGCTACAAACCTTGCAATGTTCTTGTTTTGCAGTCATTAGACTGACAATGTTTGTAGGTGGTTTCTGCTAAACTGGACATCTTAAACTTCTATTACAGTCAAATCCTAACCCTTTCAGGTCTCAAGAGTAAACTTGAATACTTTGGCTGCTTTCGTGTCCTTTCTAGATGAGGTCTGGCATTGCTTTGTGTGCCGCTGCAAATTTTAGGGTCTCAGTATTTTCATTTTAAACACCTATTTTCAAGGGTTTATAACTCAGTTGTAGAATGTGCTCTAGGCTGAAATTTGGCCTCCGAAGTCCCAGTCAAGAAGCTCAAGCACATTCTCTCTCTCATACATATTATACATATACCCATGCATATATATACACATACATTCAAAATATAACTTGGTATAAAATGCTGTTGTTATTTTTAAGTAAAAAGAGTGCCAAAAATAATAAAAGTTAAGGAAAAAGGGTTGCCACCCTGCTTGTTCACTCTATTCTTCACCTATCTCTCTCCAGAGATAATTCTAGTTTTCTGACTGTTATTGGCTACTCTTGCCTCACTTGTGAACTGTTTCTCTGAAAATGTCCATACCACCCTGGGGTGCGATCTCAACAGATCTTACAAGGTAAACAAAGTCAGATCTGGTCATAACATGGCCAAAGGAAAACCAAGTGCTATAGCAAGTGGTGTTGATTCATTCTTTCTTCTGAATTGGTGCTAATCTAAGCATGGCATCAGTGAGAACAGCACTGCTTTTAAAGATGTAATGCCAAGAGTCTGATTACCCTCAACTATTTTTTGACGAGTCCATGAGATATTTTGCAAGTATAGGACTATTATCCTCAGCGTCAGATTCAAATTTGGATGATTATATTCTGCTCCTCTATATTGTCCTGTGGTATCAATTAGCTATGGTGTTTTTCCTCATGCCCTGTCCTAAACTGCTGTGTAGTACAGCTGTGCACAGTTAAACATTTGGTATAGTTCACCTACAGGTATGGAATGCATTAAATTGTACATTTGTAGCATGGCGGGGGGGGGGGGGGGTGTGTGTCTCTCTCTGGATGGGCCAGATTTCAAAAAGAGCTGAGCTCCCATGTAGGCATGCAAATGAAGTGTCCAGATTTTGAAAAGTGATCAGCAGTTACTATTGTTCTCAATTTGGCCACTTAATTTAGGTGTCTAACTGGGAGCTGAGTTCCTCTGAAAATGTGTCCCAAGTTATAGGTGGTGAGATACAAGATAAATTGTTAGCCTATTATTCGCTACATTTTCCTGAAAATTTTTTGCTTAAATCACACTGGTTAATTAATTCTTAAATTCTTGGTTAATTAATTTTAAATGGCGACACACCTCAGGCTTTTAACTCCCCACCAGTGTGAACTATTTCTTGTATCCTCCTTTTCCAAACTCCTTCCTAATTTTGGAAAGAAAGTGCTGTGATTCATGAATGACTCCACACCTCTAAATCTACTTTTGAATTAGGGCTAGTCTAACATTTAATATGACATTTGGTCACTTAAATTTTAGAAGTCATTCTATATCCAGCTTGGCTTACGTGTGTGGATGTATAAAACATCAGTCATTTCTTACAGAACAATAGCTTTTTGAATTGGCAGCACTTCCCCCACCCAAGAGAAAAAACATTTTAAGTGTATTAACACACTTCTATGTTTCTTCCTTGTCTCATATGCCTTACAGGGTTCTAAATTAACCATATCAACTCAGGAAAGGGACTTGGGTGTTGCAGACAGATCCGTGAAGACATTTGCTCAATATGCAGCTGTGACCAAGATGTTAACAAAACATTAAGGTGCATGAGGAATGGGAAAGAGAATAATACAAATAATATTATAATACAAAATCAGTGGTGGGGCCTTATATGGAATATTGTGTGCAGTACTGTTCATCTCAAAAAAGATACTGCAGAAATACTGGGGATTCAGAGAAGAGTGATGAGAATGCTGAAGCGCTTGGGAAATGAAGAGAGATTGAAAAGGCAGGGATTATTAAATTTAGAAAGGAGATAAATTAAAGGGGCTATGATAAAAGAATATATAATAATGAATGGTCAAGAGAAAGTAGATCAGGAGCTTCTGTTCTCCCTGTCTCACACAATAAAAAGAGACATTCAATTAAATTAAAAGGTGGGAAATTCCAAACAGATAAAGGATCTTTTCCCCCCACATAACCTGTAGTTAAACTGTGGAAGTCATTGCCACAGGAATTCACCAAGGCTAAGAACTCAAGATTCAAAAAGGGATTGGATATCTACATGGATATCATGAATATCCAGAGTTATTAGAATTAGAAATAATACATTTTTATTGGAATTTAGCAATACATGGAAGGGATATTAAACCTCATGCTTCAGGACTTAAGCTAATGTTTAACTATCAGAGACCAGGTTGAGCCCTAATGTAAGGGGCACACTAGCCCAGATCTGCCTTTTGCAGGGTTGTTAAATCTTCTTTAAAAGCCTCCAGTACTGGCTGCTGTCAGGGACAGGATATTGGACTAAATGGACCTCTGGTCTGATCCATTATGGTGATTCCTATATCTAAACTTATTCTCTCTCTAGTTTTAAACAATGGCTTTTAACAAATGTAAGTTTTGTTCACATTATTCAAAGTAGTTTCCTCACATGGGGTAGACAATAGGGCAGACAAAGCAACTGAAGACAGAATAGGGGAACACAATAGACGGTCACATTCTAAAATGAGAATAAGTCTCAATCCCCCATAGAAATGGAATTTTCAACTGAGGGGAAAAAACCCAAGTGTGTTGCTTCATACAGCTGTACCAGTGAAGAGGAAAATACCTTTTAGGAAGTGCTAAAAATGTCCTGCAGTACCAGCTTCTTTGGAATATTCCCAGCCATGCCCAGAAGGAGAAGTGCTGGCTATTTCATTGAAGAAATCAGATTTCATGAGATTTCCAGTTTATTTTTGTAGACTCATGAAATAGGGATAAGCACCCAAACTTTTTGAACCAAACCTCAATTCCAAAGGCACACCATTGAAGGAAAGAGAAGACATACCTTTCTCATGTGAAAGGAAAACATATTGGAGAATTTATTCAAGAACAGTTAATCCATATGAAAATATAAGTCTCGGAAGTTAGCCAAAGCTCTGGGATGATGTGGTGCTGAGTAATTGGTAGCGTAAGTCAAAACTGCTTAAGAAAACTTAATTAAAAAAATATTCAGAAGACTTTGTGAAATTTACTAACCTTGGGAAAGATGCTCTTTCCTTCTTTCAATTTCTTTGCCACCTATTGGAAGTGCTCACCCACCCCTCATTTCAGATGCTATGCAAGTTTCCTTCAAGAACTAAGAAGGAGACATTCATTAAATTAGAGAGCTAGGCAGTGACACATATTTCTACAAATAATGCAAAAAATCAAGTTACAAGCAGGCTTGTAATGACAGAATAAAGCCTCTAGTTGAAAAGTTGTTCCTGTAAACAACAAGGATGAAATTCACTCTGTGGAGAGGGCCAGCTCAAGACTTATGCACTGTTTAAACATAAAAGTTTAAATGGTGAGCAAACCATTATTTTCCTCATACCAGTACATTCTAACATTTACTTCCTGTCATACACAGTCCTGGAAGAATTCACAGAGAAATTGGCCTTCCACATAGTAAATAAGGGCCCTATTGTGCAAAGTGTTGAGCTGCCTGAGTTCCCATTGACTTCAGTAGAAGTTTGGGCCATTCCACATCCTGCAGGAGTCAGAAAGCATCTCACAGGATTAGTTCCTAAATGCTTAAAACTAAGCTTTGCAGGCATTTACCACAACATTACAGAGTCAGGTGATGATGCAGTAAAATCACAGCCAGAAGATATATTTTGCATGTGAGTCCAGGGAACTGCTAATGAGCCTCACAATTGAACTTGAAGGAAAAAAAATGGTTTATGAAATATTTTTGGAAGCTTCTGTTAGACTATTTTAGAAAGAATCAGAAGTTTTAGCCTTTATATGCCATAAACTCCATTTATCCTTTTACCCCACACAATTCTTACCAACATCTCTCCTTCAGATTTTTAACCCCACATGGCAGTTATGCAACAAAAGGATCACTTTGACTAATTCAAAAGTTATGGCTTAGCCTTAGCAACCGTAACAGTGGCTATTATTTGAGAAGTGTATGTAGTTTCAGAGATCTTTTCTCCAGGGAAAAATATGTTTCTCAGTTTGTTTTTAACCACAAACTGGCTGGAGTACTCCATGTTTTCTTTAACTGTGACTTCAGTGAAGCCTGTGTTCTGTCTGCTATGATGTATCTGAGTGCAAACAGCCCACTGTTAGCCATTATGTACCTATTAGCACTGATTACTTTCTGATAGCTCTTCACCAGTTGGTTTCACTCACTTTGACAGATTTGGTGCTTTGTTTAACCTTTAAACTAGTGGGGCAATAACACTGTTGACAGAATTGGAGAAATAATTAAGGAAAACTTAACCAAGGCATAAGAAAACAACTGTAACAAGGCAGGTCTTTCTGTTAGATTTGAAAAGTTGTCAACTGACACACATTACAATGCCCATAGCACAATATAGCATAATTATGGCTATTTCCAGTTTAATCTGCAGGAATCCAGTTTAAAGAGATTATTACTGCTTTACTAATCTTATTTTTTCTCACTAGCTACATACTGTCTAGGTCAGGAAGTAATTTATTTCAGCATTTTTACAGCATATAATATTGCAGGGAGAATACTAATAGTCTATAGCTATAGAGCGTCTATTTTGATTTATAAAGCTGAAACAGGCACTATAGTTTATTAAAGTACCGTCTGGAAACATGCTAAAATGAACGACTGCAACTTCACTAGGACATCTTTTTCAAGTGACTATTGTTACAGGATAACACCTAATACCATAAATGAATAAGATTAATTAGAGGGAAAATATCATTGTCTGTTTTTCTTCTCTCCTCTTCCCCAGTTTATTTATTTGGTGTGTTTGACAGCACTTTGGGTGAAATTAATTCCAGCAAAGGCTCTGTGCAGGCAGAATGTGGGCGTGTTGAATAAATGAAATTCATCCCCCAATGCCAGGATGCAGGGTGACCATGCAACTGCTACTGGACTGGAATTACACCTGTAGTCCCACTGCATTGGCTGCATGGGGCAATGGATCCTCATAAATGCCTCTTTCCTGGCTTGCACCCGGACAACCACAAACCTATCTGCCTTCTGTGCCAGCCTCTGATAGGTTGGTGTGATTCCTGACACACCCTCAGTCCGGGTTTTAAGTGGTGTGGAGGCCCTCTGCATTAAGGCTAAATTTCACCCTTTGCGAAGAGTAAATTTCAGAGTTTTCTTTGTACAATCAAACCATCCGTTTCCCCTGTTGTTTAACAAGGTCTTGCCCAGCATAGGAGAGAGAAATATTTTTTGAAATAGGAAAATTTAATTGTAAAATCACAAAAGTTGGGACCTGTATTTATGGGCAAGTATAATACCTGAAACGACTTTAAACTCCTTTGTGAAAAGTGACTTGATTTAAAGTTGATAGGTCCCGTTAAAATTTCCACTCAACTCTTTTTACTGAGAGTGATCTAATCTGTTTTTGAAAGAAATAGAGTGCTCAGGTTTATGATCAGGATATACTCAGCTTTATGAGCTGTATAATTATCACAAAAGCATAGTGAATATGCAGAATTCTACAAGACAACCTGAATTTTGATAATTTCTGTTCAAATATAAGGAATCCAGATTTGGTAGCTGGCAGGAAAGGGGTGAGCTTAAAAAAGATGTTTGCTTTTTGTATCCATTTAGTGATGCTCTTTGCAATTCAGTTAAAAATGAGAGTGTAGGTCACAGGCCTTTTGTCATTCTACCTGCCAACCCTGACATGCAAAGTATAGAAAAATGCTTCATTGCTGCATACAGATAATTAAAGTCTAAAAAATATTCCACTAAGGTAACCAAATTAGTCTGCCTGATCATTAATAATTGAAGAGTTTGTAAGACATTAAAATATAATGTATTCATATTTTCCTCAGGTTGACTAAAGCATTACATAATATGATATATTTATAATCTGTAACCTCTCTTGCTTTAGTTATACTTCCATTGGCCATGATAATAATAACTAAAATAGGCTACTTACCCTTCTTGTCAGATGTAAGATACTGACATCAAGCAAATAGCACAGTTGTCTCTTAATTAAGTGTGGTAACTAGTCTAATTTAGTGTCCTTTCATCAGTCATTTATCATCACTCTTACTGCTCCTAGTATTAGTTCTTATGCTAATTGCTCACTGTAATGCTCCTAAACTACATAACTGCATAAATATTTCCCGGGCAAGAAGTTCAGCATTTCCAGCAGCTCATTGCAAAGCAGCAAAACATGCTCTGTGCAGCACTTGGATAGGAAAAAAATTTAATGTAGGGTGAATTTGTCCTTGGTCATGCAAACATAATGCAGTTTTTAATGTGGTTTCTGAGCTTGAACAGCTCTTCAGTGAATGAAAAGGGTAAAGTAGGTAGACATTTAAGATGAGGGTTTTTTTGCTGAAAGAAAAACTGAACTCCCCCTGAATTCTCTTTCAACTTGACTAGTTTTCTTGCCCTCTTTCACTTTTTGAATCCCTCTAAATTTGTGCTTCCATTTTACTGTATTCTGAAACGAAACATTTTTTAAGGGTATCTGGAAACTGAGAAAGCTTTTGGCATCACATTTTTCACCCTTGTGCATTAGGGTCTCGACAAATAAGACATCACGTAAAGGAGAAAAGAATGGTGTTTCTCTTTCCACAGTCGGTGCATTTGAAATCATCTTTATCTCATTCTAAAACACACAATATGCTTTACACCTCAAGAGGGTAGAGATATAAAGAGGTGTGTTAATTAGGGTGATTTTAGTACAATTATTGGAGCAAAAGTGTACAGTAGCTGTATATTGTTTTTAAAATAGAGCTTTATTATTAAAGATGTATGTGACATTGCTTGTGGTGAAAAATAAAGTTATTTAATATGACACAGCAGGCCAGCAGTGTTTCAGGAATAAATGGAACTGGGTCATTATGTGTAAACTGAAAACTTGTTCCCGACTGTTAGTGTAGAGCACTTATACATGAATTCATAAACCCCAGACCAAATGGATTGGTTAGAGATCAGCAGACACATGAATTTCTCAGTAAATGTCTCTCACCCCATTGCCACTTTTTTCAGTACTCCATATGCTAGATTGCAAACTACAGATTTAGCCCTTTTGCCCAAAGGCATCCAAACCTGTGAAAAGCCTAGCTGAAGCACTGTCTATTGTTCATTGACAACTTGTCAATTTACTTCCAGGCAAAATAACTCATAAACATGATAAGTAAGGCAGATAAAACAAGAATTCTTTCACACTTTGCAACTTTACTGCAAAAATGCCTTATTTTTCATAAATGTGTGAAATCTCCCCTCAGAATTGTGACTGTGCATTGAACTTTAAAACTGTGTGGAAACAGCACACGCATCTCACAATTTCAGTCTATAATAAGATGAATGTTAAATATTAAACATGGATTAAAAGTGATAAAATAAAAGATTTTCAAGGTTCAACAACATTATCATTTGCTATCTAGCTCTTTGAGCTAATAAAAGTTAAGTTTAGGAATAATCTCCAAAAAAACAAATGTTTGAATACCAGCCTCAAATTTGACATTTTTATATATTTATAATAGCTATTAACCAAACCTTATCAGTTCAGAAATAATAATAAAAAATCCTCTACCTCATATACAGTGCAGTGACCATTACATACAAATCCACAACGTGCCAATTCAGGGTATGCCCAACTTGTAATTTTTAGATATTTTTTAATTTTCACAAAGAGATGAGCATACAAGTGCCTTTTAAATCAAGCCACTATCTCAATATCACACAAAGGGTTTATACTTATTTGTTTTCACACTCATGGCTGACTCATGCACCCATGAATTGATATTTGCTGGAAAGATTTTTAAGCGGGGTATTTTCTTGCATTAGGGTATTGGGAGAATCTTTTTTTTAAAATGGCTACTAAAAAAACAATGATGCTTGTTTACACTGTTGAGACTACTTCTTCTTATACCAAACATGTGAATTTCACTGATCCTTTATCCTCCTCCCCTTGGTTTTTCCTCTCGTCTCCCACTATATGCTAAGATTGTAAGCTCTTTGAGGCAGAGATTTTCTTTTCAATACATGTTTGCACCTTGCACAAAGAGGCTCTGATTCCCGTTTTTGGGCTCCAGGGATTACTGCGATACTAATAAATAATGACACAAAACAGAATGTTAAAACATGCAAAATAAGAGGTTAATACTTTTTAGTAGATAGCAGGTTGCCTACATGCCATATACATTCATGCATGTCATGATTCATTTTGGTAAATTTTTCAAGCACATTCACAAATATTTTAATCACATTCATGCTTGCTCACAAAGTTGAAGCTCATGTGTGACTCTCGCATTCACCTCTAATTTCAAATGTTTATTACATACACTAAACATTTCAAACAAACATTTGTGAAGCGTTTTCTCTTAATCAAATTACAAAAGAAGATTCCAACTTTAAAAACAGTGTTTGCATTATACATCTTATTAATATTAGATTATTCTTTGCTATGTCTAATTATAATAAAAAAAGAATAGAAATGTGAACACATCACCTATTGATTCATTACTGAAATTCACATTCTGTTTATATTTCAACTCCGTATGTTATTGCACCCTCATTTTAAACCAATTTTAACTATAATTTAACTAACAAAGTGTGGTTAATGCTTTGTTTTCAGTTTCTATATATATGTTGCCATTCTTTCCCCAAGAATTCTATTTCAGTGCCCTAGATCAGATAGAACAGCACATCTTGGGAGCTTCACTGTTAATAATTCTGATATATAACTTGTATATTAAATAAGTCACTCCACAATTTTAATTTTAATGCTCTCTTCTGTACAAATGCTATAAACAGCTACACAAATTACAGTCCACATAGATACAGTTCAGATGGAGTGAGGCATGAAGGAGGACTTGTAATAATGTTAAAGAATAACAAACCAATACTATACTGAATCTAGAATTTGGCTGGCCTCTGAAGCATGCTGTTGATGAGGTTCAATACCTTACAAATCATAATTTGCATATTAAAAGTTTATGCCCCCACAGAAGTTTGTGAAGAGTCTATGTTGAACAGTTTTTATGATAAAATAGAAAAAGTAAGAAAACAAAGGAAAAGCAGACACATGTTGATAGAGATGAATTACTTCAATGCTAAAATAAGAAAAGTTTGGGTGGCGGCCATAGTTGGAGATCATGGATTGGGATTTAGGAATGAAATACGAGACAGACTGATTGAATTTGCAAGCGGGAAAAATCTAGTAATCTGAAATACGTGGTTTCAGCATCACCCAAGAAGATTATATATGTGGTGAAGCTCCGGGGATGAACTGGGCCATGCTAGAAGGAATCAAACATGTTACATTTTAATATCAAAAAGATTTCATACTGCAGTATGAAGTTCCCATTCGTAGACTGCAATAGTGATCATAATCTGCTTGCCATGAAACAAACTAAAGCTTAAAAAACTCCTTAAACTATCTAAAAGATACAGACTACAGATTGATATGGATAGACTCAAACAACAACAAAAATTCATGGAATGTATTTCAGAAGTCAACCAAAGTCTTGATTTCTCCCATGAATACAACAATGAAGACACTTTAGAGGAACTGGAAAAAAGTTTAAGACAGCAGTACATAGCACCACTAAGTTAGTATTAGGAGAGAAAGAATGTGATGCTAAGCAACCATGGATGACTGATGAAACTGTAAACTTACTAAATGAAAGAAGAGAATGTAAATATAGGAGAAGTGAGGAATATCAGAAGTCAGAAAAATTCAGAAAGCAGGCAAAGAAGCAAAAGAATAATGGCTAGAATAAAGATGTGATGACATAGAAGAATATGAAATCCGACAAAACCACAAAGAGAGAGATTCATTGCACTGTAAAAAGAACCATGAGATAAATAAAGAAGTCAGAAAAAAAGGAATTAGCTGTGTTAAAAACTAAGAACGCCAGAAAATGCTAACAAAACTAACAGCATCTTGGAGAGATGGACAGAATACATGAAGGAACTTTTTGGTTATTCTGAAAAATTGGAAGATATAGACATCAAAAAAAGAAGAAGAAAAAGAACCGCATACTACTATGTGGGAACTAGAAAGAGGTATGTTGGCTGGAGAGAAAGCACAGCGTTTTTATTAACTGAACAAACACTTAGATCAGGCTTCTGGAAACATCAAGCTCACACTGGGCATGCTCAGATGTTCAACTCAGCTATCAACATAGCCACTGTCATCTAATAACACTACCCTTTTTTTTTTTTTTTTTAAACAAATTCCACCTCTGCAAGCCCATTGACACAAGAAGGCTTTCACAGCGTACATGTCAGTGTCATATTTGGGACATTATTTTCATTTTATGCAGTTAATTCTCACTTTATGCAATTAATTCTATTTAAACGTGTGCATTATAACATGTTTTAATAAGCAGAGTCACAACATACAGTCATAGAAATATAGTGCTGGAAGGAACCTGGAGAGGTCATCAAATTCAGCCTCCTACGCTGAGGCAGGACCAAGTATACATAGACCATCCCTGAACAGGTGTTTGTCTAACCTGTTCTTAAAAGCCTCCAGTGATGAGTCTACAACCTCCCTTGGAAACTGATTTCAGTGCATAACTATCCTTATAGCTACAAAGATTTTCCTAATATCTAATCTAAGTCTCCCTTGCCACAGTGGATATGGAGAACAATTGATCACCTTCCTCTTTATAACAGCCCTAAACATATTTGAACACTGTTTTCAGATCCTGCCTCAGTCTTCTTTTCTCAAGACTAAACATGTCCAGTTTCTAAACCCTGCCTCATAATCCTGTTTTCTAAACCTTTTATCATTTTTGCTGCTCTCCTCTGGACTCTCTCCAATTTGTCCTCATCTTTCCTACAGTGTGGCACCCAGAACTGGACACAGTAGTTCAGCTGAGGCCTTACCCATGCCAAGGGGAGTGGGACAATTACCGCCAATGTTTTACATATGACACTCCTGTTAATATACCCCAGATTGATTCTACCCTTTTTAACATCACATTGTTGACTCAGTCTGTGATCCACTATAATTCCCACATCCTTTTCAGCAGCCAGTTATTACCCATTTTGAAGTTGCACATTTCATTTTCTTCCCAAGTGAAGTACTTTGCACTTGTCCTTAATAAATTTCATCTTGTGGATTTTAGACCAGTTCTTCCATTTTGAATTCTAATCCTGTCCTCCAAAGTGCTAGCAACCTCTCCCATTTTGGTGTAATCCAAAAATGTTATAAGCATACTCCACTCCATTATCAAAGTCATGAATGAAAATATTGAATAGAACTGGATGCAAAACAGACCCCTCAAGGACCCTACTAGATATGTCATTCCAGTTTGACAGTGAATCATTGATAAGTACTCTTTGAGTTATGTAGTTCTTATGAGATTCTTTACTCCACTTTTCTATTCAAATAATTAAAAATACTCATAGCATTACCTTTATTTTGTAATTTTGCCCCACTCCACAGATTACCACTTCCCTTTCTTTGGGTCAAGTCTTCAAACAAATTCTCTAGTGCACATTCTTGTTGTTTAAATTAAGGGAAATCTGCATAGGTCTAAAGAAAGGAATTCTGTGACGCTATATCCAGCGTGGAGTCCATCTGCAGACATTACGTCAGGTTATGGGAGGGAGAAGTGAACAATGGTCCACTATAACTTTATATGCAAGGTTTTAGACTAGAGAATCTGGCCTGTATGCTGGCTTGCTAACCCTACCATTCCCTGGCTATACCACAATATATCATCCTTTTATTATTATTAGTTATCAGTTGTATTACTGTCGTGCCTAGGAGCTCTAGTCATGGACCATGACTACATTGTGTGAATGAAAGATGGCCTATGCCCCAGAGAGCTTACAATCTAAGTAGAAGACAAGAGTCAACAGATGGCTAGAGACAAACCAATGGGGGAGTACAATGAGATAAAATGGATCAGTATGATGGGCAGTGGTGTCAGTAAACCAGTGGCTAATTGTTAAGTTTTTGTGGAAATCCCAGCAAAAGAGTTTAAGGAGGGATTTGACCTCTCAGATGTGCATAGGGAGTGTAGTTCTCTTCCCAGACTCTCAGCTGGTGTAAACTGTCACAGCTCCATTGACTTCACACCAACTGAAGATCTGCCCCTGCATTTCTGATGCTTTCAAGCTGTGCCCTCAGAGGAAGCTGGAGAATTTGACTCTACCTTTTTCAGAAATATTCGATACTCATTCCAGAACTTCCCTTTGATATTTTTATTCAGAATTGGAAAGGGGCACAGTACTTGCAGAAATAACATCCCAAGCCAAATCTGTCAGTCCCTGAAGTTCTTCATTTTAGAGGTGTTATTTCCAAAAAAATATGAGCTCTATGGTATGCCAAGTACCCAAGGTAAGAGGACATTTGCACAATATCCAAGGCATTTGGATGGCTAGTAATTTCATTCTGAGCCTTTTCTACTATTATGGAGTAAAGAAAAGTACAACATTACTAGGTAAAAACATAGTTTACCATTTTTCCAGGAATAATTCACAAAAATTGGTATAGACAACAAACAGGATTCTATTGAAACTTAGTATTAAAAGCAGGGGCCACAGCAAACCCAATACTATGGGTTTATTGTCTACAAATATATGTTTTTTGTGTTCAATTTTGAAAATAAAAATTGCATCCTTGTGGCTCTTTTTTTTCATATATACACAGCACATGGCAGGTTAAAAGGGCTTAGCTGTGTTGATTAACTATCCAAATGTTTAATCAATACAGCAATAGCTAGATGCATTCTGGCTGTGAAAGACCTTGGAAAAGTCCCTCTTGCCTTATTCCCCACCCCCAAGTGGGACATCAGTGAACTATTACATGATCCTTGCATATCAATGCAGAGGGGCTTAGACAAATACAACACTAATGGATAATTGTGGGTCACCTTGTCAAAATGTTAAATGCCCCCTGAGTACCTTTTTTTTTATTTAAAAAAATGACAGTAAACTGTGACCTTGTTGATATCATTCAGCCTTTCAGGAAGCAAATATTACTCAGACTGCAAGCAGTTCATTGATTCATGGGTCAAAAATCCATTCAAACTAAATTATAAAAGACGCATCCTGGTGTGTTGATACAACCCATAGTAACTGTCTGACAAACTGTTAAACAATTGTACTCTTTAGTGTAGGCAGAACACATTTACTGACACTTATTCAGAAAATACACATATAGGCCTCTGTCTGAGTGATTCATAAGCAAAGCCTGTGTATCCCTGAGTACGCTGGATGTTAACATATCACAAAGTCAGGGAAAGTTCATCTTGGGACCAAGTTCCTTGGACTCAGTCCAAGAATATGCCATTTGTAGGAATGGCGTTAACTGTAGGAAGGCTGTTGTGGGACTTGGATTCCTGCCCCTGTATTTGTCTACTCACAATGTCATTAACACCCACATTGATTCTGAACTGTTATTGGTACTGATGCAGTGCATGGAATTGCTTGTAGTCTGGTGTCACAAATCACAAGCCAGAGAAATGATTCTGATAAAGATAGCAACTCTGCTGCTTCCCATTGTTACAAATGATGCCACAGAGGCCCTGCATACATGTTAGTAATGTGGTATAATGATTTTGCTTAGCTATCCCTTAGAAGCATTACCTTTTCTTTTGCTGTTAAAATTAGTACTCAGAGGACTATAACATGGTTTGCACTGGGATTGTCACAATGCATTTGTCATATCTCTGGCACTGGCAGTAGTACAATGCCTGAGATAATGCTGTAGGTTAAAACAAGCAACAAGGACAAAATGCAATTAATTAGCAATTTTTTTCTCTTTATTATGAAGCTTGTTTTCTGTGCAGCCAGCAAAGAAATGGAAAGGCTGTAAGAGCATGTGTTCAGAGCTATGTGAAATTTTGAAAAAGTTGGCATAGATTTTTTCATTTACTATTTATTGCAAGAAGGTTACTTTAATCACCACAAATACACATATATATACATACTGTGATGGGGCAAGGCCAGATGGCTATAATAAAGTAGTGAGGAACAGGTATGTTAGCCTCAGGCTAAACAAATCCCTGGTACCATGGTAACCAAATGGCAGCTGCTCTAGGTTAATCAAGACACCTGGGGCCAATTAAGATCCTTCTAGAAAGCCTTGCCCACAGTCACCTATTTGGAGAACACCTAGGGGTAGAGAAAACCCAGGCACAGATCCTGCGGAGGTTCTTCTGGACAGGAGTACACGAAGATGTCCGGCGATACTGCACCTCTTGTCCGGAGTGTCAGCTACATAGCCCTTGCCCACACTTGTGGGCCCCTTTGATACCTCTTCCAATAATAGAGGTACTATTTGAACGCATAGCCATGGATCTGGTTGGACCCCTAGAGAAGACAGCTAGGGGCCACCAACATGTGCTTGTTGTACTAAACTATGCAACCCGATCCCCGGAAGCTGTTCCCCTACACAACACGGCTTCCAAGACAATAGCTAAGGAGCTAGTACAGATCTTTTCCCCTGGTTGGGCTACCCAAGGAGATCTTGACTGATCAAGGGACACCTTTCATGTCCAAGTTGATGAAAGATCTCTGTTTGTTGCTCCACGTACAAGCCCTATGGACCTCTGTATACCACCCGCAAACAGATGGCCTTGTGGAAAGGTTCAATAGGACCCTCAAGGCCATGATCAGGAAAGTGGTGAGCTGGGATGGGAAAGATTGGAATACCTTATTGCATTATCTCATGTTTGCCATCCAGGAGGTTCAACAAGGTTTTCTCCCCCCGGGGCATATTGGATATAGCCAGAGAAGCCTGAGAAGAGGAGCCAAATCCCGGAAAGAACATAGTCGAGCATGTACTGCAGATGAGGGATCGGATAGCCCAAGTTATGTCCATTGTACGGGAACACTTGGAGAAAGCACAGGAGACCCAATGAACCCATTATAACCACCAAGCAAAGCTTCAATGGTTCTAACCAGGGGATCGAGTGATGGTCCTGGTGCCCACAGCAGAAAGTAAACTGTTGGCCCAGTGGCAGGGACCCTATGAAGTGATTGAAGCTGTGGGAGAGGTGAACTATAAGGTGCGGCAGCCAGGCCGCAGGAAACCAGAGCAAATTTACCACATCAATCTTCTAAAACCTTGGCACGATCGAGAGGCCTGCTTTGTCACGGAGGAGACCTTTCCCCAGGAGGATAACTTACACAAGCAAGTGAGGATATCACCCGACTTGACGCTGATCCAAAAGATCGAGGCAACTGACATGATTAATCACAACCGAGATGTGTTCTCTACAAAACCGGGGCAGACGACTGAGACCTATCACCATATCCGCACGATCCCCGGAGCCACGGTTACATTGAGACCCTACTGAATCCCAGCAGCCAAAAGAGAAGAAATCAAGGCCGAAGCAAAGAAAATGTTAGAATTAGGGGTTACTGAAGAATCTTACAGTCTATGGTCCAGTCCAATCATTCTAGTACCATGAGATTCTGTAATGACTTTCGCCGACTGAATGAAGTATCCCAATTCGATGCATACCCCATGCCATGCATCGACAAACTGGTTGATTGACTGGGTAGTGCCCGATTCTTGACTACACTGGATTTGACAAAAGGGTATTGGCAGATTCCCCTGACTAAAGAAGCTAAAGAAAAGACAGCATTCTCCACCCCGGACGGGCTATTCCAGTACACTGTCCTCCCTTTCGGGTTACATGGGGCCCTGGCCACATTCCAGCACCTCATGGATAAACTGCTGCGCCTCCATACTAGTTATGCAGCTGCGTACCTAGATGATGTCATCATCTATACGCCAGACTGGGGAACCCACTTGGAGAAAGTTGAGGCAGTACTGCACACCTTAAGGCGGGCTGACCTCACTGCTAATCCCACTAAATGCGTCATAGGGCTAGCAGAGGCTAGGTACCTGGGATATATTGTAGGTAGGGGCATAGTGAAGCCCCAAATGAATAAGCTAGAGGCGATTCAAAACTGGCCCCAGCCAACCCGAAAGAAGCAGGTCCGCGCGTTCCTTAGCGTGGTAGGCTACTACCGATGTTTTATTCCCCACTTCGCCACTAGGGCTAGTCCCCTAATGGACCTGGTGAAGGCCCGAGGTCCAGACATGGTGAAGTGGACCGACGCAGCAGAGGGGGCATTAATAGACCTTCAGATGGCCCTCTGTAATGACCTCATACTCATAGCCCCAGACTTTAACAAGGAATTTATTTTACAAACAGATGCTTCCGAGGTGGAGTTGGGGGCGGTTCTGTCGCAAATGGTTGGAGAAGAATACCCGATCCTCTACCTAAGCAGAAAGCTGCTCCCAAGAGAACAGAAGTACGCAGTAGTCGAGAGAGAATGCCTTGCTGTCAAATGGGCCATGGAGACATGTGTTATTACCTCTTAGGCCGGCGATTTACTCTCGTGACGGACCATGCACCCCTCCAGTGGATGCAGAGGAATAAGGAAAAGAATGCAAGGGTTACCAGGTGGTTCTTATCCCTCCAACCGTTCCAGTTCCGCATACGGCACAGGGCTGGATGCCACCATGGCAATGCTGATGGTCTGTCACGAGCACACTGCCTGGCGTCCCAAGTTGCCCAACTCTATGGTGTTGAGCAAAGGGGGGGAATATGTGACGGGGCAAGGCCAGATGGCTATAGTAAAGTAGTGAGGAACAGGTATGTTAGCCCCAGGCTAAACAAATCCCTGGTACCTTGCTCCAGGTTAATCAAGACACCTGGGGCCAATTAAGATCCTTCTAGAAAGCAGTGGATATAGCTAGGTTGATTGGGACACCTGAAGCCAATCAAGGGCTGGCTGGAACTAGTTAAAAGCCTCCCAGTTAGTCAGTGAGGCATGCGTGTCAGGAGCTGTAGGAGGAAGCCGCGCTGTTGGAGGAACGAAGCAGTACAAATCCATATCAGGCGCAAGAAATGAGGCCCTGAGGTAACGGTGAAGGAGATATTGAGTGGTGGCTGCTGTGGGGATGTGGCCCAGGGAATTGTACACATCCTATTTCCAAAAGTCAGTTATCATAGCCGCTACTATTAGGGTCCCTGGGCTGGAGCCCGGAGTAGAGGGTGGGCTCGGGCTCCCTCCTCCCCTCCCCAATTAATCACTGAGACTGGGAGACAACAGAGACTGTGTGAGGGAGGGTTGCTTCTCCTCACGTCCCTTGCTGGCTTATGATGAAAATGGCTCAGTAAGCTGTGCCTCTAGAGAGAGAAGGGCTACATGGAGGGTCACAGTGAGCCTCTGAGGCAAGCAAAATCAGCCAGGAAATGCGGGACCCACGGAGACAAGGACAGAGCTTTGTCACAATACACACACATATACACACACACACACTTACTCACACACTATTATTTGTACTATGGTAGCACCGAGACTGGAGCCCCATAGTGCTAGGTCCTGTACAAACACCTAGTAAGAGGCAATCCCTGCTGCAAGGATCTTACAGGCTAAATAAGACAGCCAAGGAGTGTGAGGGGGAACAGAAATGAAGTGACTTACCTAAGGTCACCCAGCAGATCATTGGCAGAGCCAGACACAGAACCCAGTTTTCCTGAGTCCCAGACTAGTGCCCTATGCACTGGACCATACTGCTTCTCACATATTATACAAATCTATATACAGAGACATATCTCATATATCTGGGTATTAAGAAGAGAGACAAGGAAGACTAAGGAGAAGTGATTGGTAAGTCCAGTAGTGATCATGAAGGAGGAGGGGTTACACAGGAAACTTTAGACTGAGACACAGGTCTTAATAAGGGCTCAGTTATGCGTTGTAAGAGCATGAGCAGTATTAAAGGAAGGGGAGGAGGTAAGATGGCTGAGCAGTAGTGTTTGGAACATTATGCCTTTAAAAAGTTCTACCAGGAGAGGCATGCTTGCTACACCTTTGCAAAGGCACAGACACCACTCCTATTAGGGCAACCCTAGTAGTTCAGAGAGGAGGACTTATGGCCCTGCGCATACATGCCTCCTGTGGGGCTGCTTACACTGCCACCTCTCTCCTGTACTGCACACTCCCTGCAGCCAAGTTATAACTGCCCCATTCATACATGTAGGGAATGAGAGAATTGAAGGACTCCTTGTGCACACATTCTGGAACAATTATGATTTGGTACTGTAATTGCTAACTGCTAGGGAAACATTCCCATGGAATGCGTGACAGTTCCCCCTTGAATTAGCTGGTAAACAACTTATCCAGTTTAGATCTCACTGTTGACTTGAGAAGTGATTTATTTTGTTGAGACTCTACCTATCATGGGAAGGCCTACTGCTGTGAATGCTCCCCATTGGTAGAGCTCCTCAAGAGATAAAAACAGAGGAACTTTCCATTGTAGTTGGGGTCAGCATTTCATCTCAGAGTGTTGAGTACCTGCACTGAACACATGGAGAGCATGGACTTCAATAAACCTTCAGCATTACTGGATATCATGGTGAAAATTATACTCCGTCTTTGCGAGCTCACCAATTACGTTTCACTTTCTAGGAGAAAGTAAACTGAAAAAGTAGTGTTAATTTTTTTTAATTGTTAGGACCATTCAGATAATTAGGTTCAGATATTTTTACTGAACTTTTAAAAATATAAATAATGTACAGAAAAAAGGACAGAAGTTGCAGAGATGGAATGTAACTGATAAGCAAGACAAAGATAGTATAGTTATCTCAGTGATA
This sequence comes from Emys orbicularis, assembly GCF_028017835.1. Taxonomy (NCBI): domain Eukaryota; kingdom Metazoa; phylum Chordata; order Testudines; family Emydidae; genus Emys; species Emys orbicularis. Next base: position 58,826,319 of record NC_088688.1, on the reverse strand, counting down.
TTCCGACCTTGTTTTATAAGTATATTGAAATCTACACTCATCTTCTGCATAGATAAGTGAATGTGTTTGACACTTTGAGGTTAAATGCTTCCCTCAGATGAAATGGAAGGTTCTCTTTTGATTCAGTTATCACAGACTATATGCCAACAGTAGGAACATTCACAGTGGTAAGTATTCCCATGCTAGAGAAGTCCAAAAAACAAAGTCTAAACAAAGTAAAATTTTGCTTGGAAAAATCAGATCATTGTCCTACTTGATTGGTGAAAACAAGAATGGAGGTATGGAAGCCCTTTTTAAATTGCAGTTGTTAACACCTCTGTAGGAGGAAAAGGGCCATCTTTCCTTATATGTGCAGTTTTTATGCACTTGCCCAAGAAATCATCTCGAGGGAGGCAATCTCTAAGATTCCATTTGAGCATGAGGTTGTGTTCACTTGCCTATTGACTCTATCATTCTTGAATGGGTCCATTCTTTCCTGTCAGGGATATCCCAATGGAGGGCAATATCCATCATTATTTTGTAAACTGTATATGTTTTGGGCCTCCCTTACTGGCACAAGGCATCTCAGAATATGACCTTAGGCAGATGTCATACAAATACATATTTAAGACAATTTCATATCCCCATATTGTACATTAGGTTTTATTTTAAAATACGTTAATTGTATGTATTTTAGCATTGCCATTAGGGAAGTCTAATTAGCATGCATTCAATCTTTTATTGGGGGAAAAACAGGGTAATAGTCTCCTCTTCCCTTACACAGCATGGAGAGGAACCAAAAAGTTCTCTTTTGCTTTTTACACAACAAAAACAATATGACAAAACCACACCACAGTTAGTCCCAAATACATATTGCTGCTCTGGCTGATTTTTGGCAGCTTCTAAAAACAGACACAGTAAGTGCCACTTAAGGACTCACAAACAATTTAAGAGCGGTAGACGTGTTAGTCTGTATCAGCAAAAACAACGAGGTCACATAAACACCACCCTATACCAGAAACCTACTGACCCCTATACTTACCTACATGCCTCCAGCTTTCATCCAGACCACATCACACGATCCATTGTCTACAGCCAAGCTCTAAGATACAACTGCATTTGCTCCAATCCCTCAGACAGAGACAAACATCTATCAAGCATTCTTAAAACTACAGGACCCATCTGGTGAAGAAACAGATTGACAGATCCAGAAGGGTACCCAGAAGTCACCTACTACAAGACAGGCCCAACAAAGAAAGTAACAGAACGCCACTAGCCGTCACCTACAGCCCCCTAAATCCTCTCCAGTGCATCATCAAGATCTACAACCTATCCTGAAGGACGATCCCTCACTCTCATAGACCTTCGGAGACAGGCCAATCTTTGCTTACAGACAGCCCCCCAACCTAAAGCAAATGCTCACCAGCAACTCCACACCACTCAACAAAAACACCAACCCAGGAACCAAACCCTGCAACAAACCCCGGTGCCAACGCTGTCTACATATCTATTCAAGGGACACCATCATAGGACCTAACCACATCAGCCACACCATTAGGGGCTCGTTCACCTGCACATCTACCAATGTGATATATGCCATCATGTGCCAGCAATGCCCCTCTGCCTACATGGCCAAACCGGACAGTCTCTATGCAAAAGAATAAATGGACATAAATCTGACATCAGGAATTATAACAGTCAAAAACCAGTAGGAGAACACTTCAATCTCCCTGGTCACTCAATAACAGACCTAAAAGTGGCAATTCTTCAACAAAAAAACTTCAAAAACAGACTCCAATGTGAAACTGCAAAACTGGAATTAATTTTCAAACTGGACACCATCAGATTAGGCCTGAATAAAGACTGGGAGTGGTTGGGTCATTACAAAACCTAAACCTAGTTTCCCCAATACTAATTTCCCCCTACTGTTACTCACACCTTCTTGTCAATTGTTTGAAATGAGCCACTCTCATTACAACTTCAAAAGTTATTTTTCCTCCCTTGGTATCCTGCTGTCAATTGAATTGTCTTGTTAGACTGACCTCACACTTGGTAAGGCAACTCACATCTTTTCATGTATTTATACCTACTCCTGTATTTTCTACTCCATGCATCTGATGAAGTGGGTTTTAGCCCATGAAAGCTTATGCCGAAATAAATTTGTTAGTCTCTAAGGTGCCACAAGGACTCCTCATTGTTTTTAAACAATTTACAAGGATACTGCCTTATTCCTATACACTACAAGAGGCCTCTTATTGTGTTTGAGAGAGATGAGTGGGCATGTCAAGGGGGAAAAGATGGCTTTGTAGAGTATTTGCTCCTACCATGTAACTAACTATATGCTCTATGTGGCCATTATGTAGAAACTCAGACCTGCAGAGCTAAGGCAGGGGATGTGGAAATCAGCTGGTTAATGTGTCATGTTCCCATGGCAATGTATCAAACATATTACGTAATTTCCACTGAAAGTTAGTGCTGCTCTGATCAGCAGTAACTCCCCTCTGTGGAGTCTAGACACTTTAGAGAGTTATAGGAAGAAGAGAGAGGAGACAAAGTGAGCACAACATCGGGGTCCAGCTTGGTACCTATGACAGCCCCATGCTGCAACTGAGTTGAGACAGGTGGCAAAGACATCTCACAGACCACAGAGATCACACACACATAGTCTGAAATCTCTAGGAGATGCAAGAAATGCTAGCCATGCTCCCCTCCTATTCTTCACAGCTACCAGCCTGCTGGTCCAAAGGGAGTGATGCATCAGACAAGCAGCTTTTCGAGAGCTACACAAGTACAGGGAGACTGTGCTCATCTTCCCTTGTGGTTTTATTCAAGAAGGGGGAGAATGTGGCCTACAGTATGATATGAAGAGAGAAGTTTAAAAGCAAAAATACATGGATAACCCTGAGGGATTTTTTCATTATTCATTTCTTTTCAAATTTACAATTACAGCCTTCTTCTGTTTTACTTACTCTCTCTGTTAAAGCAGTTAGTTAGAAGAAAAGTGTCAAGGCCTAGTAAATAGCACTGCTGCAAATTTTTCCAGTGCCTTCATTCTGGAAGATTTCACTGTTCACACTGATTCTCCAAGTGACTGTGCTGTAAGGAATTCTCCCTTAGCACCTAGGAGCCCTAGTTATGGAACAGGACCCCATTGTGCGCCTCAGCACTGAACAAAGAGACTGTCCCTGCCCCATGTTCTTTCTTTAGCTTTTGGTGTTTCTTGGTTTCAGCTTTTTCACTCTATCCTCTGAATATTCTTTTCTTATCTCTGATTTTAGTGAGAAACAATTTCAGGCCATGGGGACTGTCATGGGCTAGCTGCATTTCTGTCCCTTTTTGCGGTCTCTCTGAATGTATCCCCACAGATATCAGTCCTCCTGCCTTTACCTATCTTGGGGTAAAATTCTCCCACTTTTACACAACGTGGGGCTATCGCATTCTGTATATCAACTGTTCTTACCTTCCAGGTCCGACTGAGTTCAGCACCTGCGGTTCTTCTCTTTGGGAGTCTGTGACTAGTCGTGGATATAGTGATGGGGCAGCCTTCATAAACCAAAAATATTCTTTATTTTAGCAGTGCTAACATAGCTTTCATAGAAACGGGAGTTTAAAACAACTCATGTCTATCTCACCTAAAGTCTTGTCTTATCCCCTGATGGTGACCTAGCTAGCTCTAACTTCTTCAGTTACTCCAGCTATTGCCTATGTCTCTGTCTGGTTCCCCCAAACAACTAGCATCCCTTTCTTGAGAGAGTCCGTTTTTAAACCCTGTTATAGTTCTTTTGTTCTACTGTGCTTGTTGGCCTTTTCCTGTGCTGGTTCAAATCAGTGTTGTAGGTTGGCTGGAGAGGAGGCAAAATCTTCAATCTTAATAGTCCTGGCATTGTGCCTCAATAACCCTTAAGTGTTCATGGAGAAATGGCTATCTTGAGCCATTCTCTCTTTTCCGCCCAGTTTCTCCAGACAGCCCTCTATTAAACTAATTCTCAAAAGTCAGACAGTACCCATCCCAGTAATCAGGTCAACATCCAGTATTCATAAAATAGTACTGAGCAGCTCCAAATCTGTCACAGAAATGACTTGATTCTCTCTTGAAATGTCAAATATTAATATTCAGGAGAATTAGCTTGATTTTACTTAATTTTTTACTCTATCTTTTTTTAAACTAATGGACAGTAAGTGAATGAATTTCCCTGTATTTGCAAGATTTATCTGACTATTTCAGATGGTCTTGATCTAATATTAATATCAGAGAATGAAGGCAACTGTGGGTAGTTACCCAAACTTTAGCTAAACTATTCAAACTTCTTTAGTTTGAAACAGTAGTCAAGACAATGTGATCTTTCTGTTACTTCCTAGTTTTGAAGTAGGCCATAAATATGAGGACTCTTTGTCTTATGGTATTCTGGCACTTCTGCTTGGCAGAGCTGGCTGGAACCATAAGCTGATGTACAGAAAGCTGAAAAATATACATTAAAAGTTGACTTTTTTGAACCTCACACAATGGTTAAATTCAGTTCAGTTCAAGTTTTGGGTTGACTGCTCTTAGAGCAGAATCATTTTGTGATTCCCATACTTGAGGACTCTCAAAGAGTTAACAAAGTCTTCCATCATGATTTGGCAGCCAAAACTGTTGGTTAAGAACCAATACCAAAGAGTATTTCTGGGACTAGGTTGCAGCCAGTTCTCTTCTAGCCAATAATGGATATAAATAGAAAAGTCAGAATCACAGAAGAGTTTCCCCCCTGAATCAGGACAAACCTATACAGGAAGACATGTATCAGCAGGGGGAGAGTGAAAAGACAAATTATGAGAACAAATGATATCTCCAAGTGCAGCATATGACTATTGAATCACAAACGGACCATAATAGTATGCCATGCATCACAGGAAAATAAATGAATGTAACACATCCAAATAAAACAGATTAAGGACAGGGTACACGTTCACTACGGTTCACTGCGATCTGGCCACAAATCTTGCATTGCAATTGGATTACTAGGCACACTACACTGACAATATCTCGAATTTTGTTTAATAAGATGAAAAGGAATATAAGTAAAAGTGATGATGGCGCTAAGCAAAACACCATAGGAAAAGATAAGATACATGCAAAGTAAGGGAAAAGGGCCTACAGCCATATAGTGGTGGCCAATAAAGTCATCATTTTCATTTGCCTCAGAGGGATGCCTGTGATAACACTGTCATTTCCTATTCTAAGTCTAGGGAGAAACTTAAGTGTTCATATAACTGTGATGTATTGAAAATGGTGTTAAAATTATAGGCTTTCCCTTTAAATCCTAAGGGGTTTCTTGGTCCTGCTTGCAGGTGATGGGGATCTGTGTTCCCAGCAGTCAGTCTGCAAAGAGCCAGCCAAGAGCAAGGTGGGTTGAGCTGTGCCTCTCTGCCTTAGGGAACAGTCTGCTTTATCTCTCTTTGTTTTTGGTTGTTGTGTGTTAGTGTGCTGGATTTCAAGAAATAAAGTAGCATTACACTGCAAGAGTATTTTATGTTTTCATCTAACTTCTCTGTATGTATGCCATGAACATAACAATAACTCCCATTAATTTTAATGTGAGCTATTTACATGCATTGAGAAGCTATATACCTCTTAATTTTTATGCAGGAACTGAAAACATATTTGTTTGCCAATGTTTTCAATTATTAATGTATTAACTGGTTTCTGTGATAGTTTTAGTGTTAATATTTTATCAATGATGTAATTGTATATAGACCTAGACTCCATGAAATACTGTAAGATACATGTTTCCTTTTATTTCAGGGACAGGTTCTGCCACATGCAGGTGGAAGAGTACCTTGCTATGCTAATGGATTTCATTGAAACTGCTTGTGGAGTAAGGGTGGGAAATCAAGTCCTGATTGCCCATTGTATTGTCTACCTGGGGGTGCATGGGCATAATTCTGCAATTCTTTTTATGTGTCATTTATTTTTTTCATACTGCAAGATGCAAAATAATCGATTTAGTTAGAAAAGTGTCTTCATTTCATTCTAGGTAATCTCCCTCTTCAAAAATCTCTCATGTACTGGATATTTCACATAACATCTATCATTATTTTAAAACATTCTAAAGGTTTTTAGTTTTTTAAACAAACCCTCCACCCTCTGTGGCTTTTCCCACAGCCCTAGTGTATATGTTCACTTTTTTTCCAAGACACCATTCTCCACTGTGAGTGATAACGTCTGGTAACTCACTGAAGTGAAACATTGCCTTATTCAGAAAAATAATTTGGGCCACTGCTGTAGAAAATGAAAGCTACATTCTTTACACGAAAAAGAGCATGGGATATGATTTCCTATATAAAGAATGCTCTTCTGCAATACATCAAACTTCTTTTCTCCTGTGTGTGCAAATGGACTCTCCTTTGTTACATGTAAGAGGGTGTATAACTCCAAAAGAGATGGAGTTAGATGAAAAAGAGCCATTCCAAACTCTACTGATTAAAATAAATGTGCTCATAAAAAAGAAAGGAGAGTAAATTACTGCATCCCCAGAACAGCAGTAACTTATACACCAACAAGTTATTTTCGAGTTTGCCAGAGGAAATAATCTGCTATCAACAAGGGGTAATTGCCTGAGCAAACTCGTCTTTACATCTCACATACACTGTCACCTTGTGTAAAAAAGAGAAATACACCACATATGAATTCAGAAAAGATTTTTGAAACATTCTTTTAAAGGTTTCCTCTCTCTCAACCACCTGAAAAAGAGAAGAGAATATACACAGTTCAAAACATATCTAATCTCTGCTCTTTTCTTATCACTAAACAGTATTCCAACACACCACAAAATTCATAACCTAAGCAGCCTAGGGCAATATTAGAAAGTGTCCATTTTAGACTGGAACAGAAATTCCAATCTGAGATTTACCTGGTGAAACAGGTTAGCTACAATACCCTTCAGGAATAAATGAAGGAACTATTAAGTAAAAGACTATTTTCTGATTTTATGCCAGCATCGGGTGGCTGTAATGCTGGGTGAATACTACCAGAAGTTTTCTGTGAATATTTACTCTCATTTTTTAATTAATTATATTCAGGCATGCTCATGTCCCTTTTTATGTTCACATTGCACAGACATTCATTTGATTAAACTTTACTGGCATAGATATTCACGTAAAGCAATTTTCAAGACCTCATGCATAAATATTTGTGGAAACAGAATTTAAGATTTGCCTATGTGTGACTGGGTGCTGAAAATACACTCCCAATCCAGGAACAGACTTACCCAACCAACCAGTTTTAAAACTCAACACAAAATATGGGTAGTTACTTCAAAATAGTATATAATTTTGAGGAAATTGTGATCTTCTCATGAATATTTTGTAAATCAGAAAGGAGGCTACATTCATCAGATAAATTGCCTATTGTGAAGTGTCCACTCATGGTATGGCTACAGGGCAGCCCTGCAAGTGACCCGCTGCTCAGTTTCCCCTTTCAAGGGGATTCTTCAGTAACTCACACACACTTGTTTCCATTCGCAGCCCTTCTTAGCTTCCAGTTTATTACATTAACAAACATTCAAAATAAAAGTTCTCAGTTTCCTCCTCAAGCCCGTCCATTTAGCTCCTTATCAGAGTGTTATATCAGGCCACTCCACAGACTTTCCTGTCTGTAGTCTCACTCCCCAAGTTTCAGGTTTCTTTCTCTGCTGGAGACTACTTGCTCCCAGGAGTCTCTGTGCTGTGCTTAGCTCTTCTCCCCCAATCCTCTCCATAGCTTCCTGCTTCTCTTTATAGGAGAATCCCCTGATCCTTGCTCAGGTGTGCCTATTTAGCTACTATGGTTGGCCTACCCCAGGCATCTAGCCTTTAAAGGAGCAAACTACTCTATTACAATGGGATGACATTTTATTCATAGAAATAACATCTGCCTCTCTTCTTACTCAGCAGAGGACATCAATATATTGATTTCCTCTACTCCATCTTTTCGACTTTTATTTAATTGAGTTCCCTTATGCTGTCTCCAAAATTATCATAACCAGCCTAATTTTCCTGGTCATGGTAGAAAAATATTAAAAGGAATATAACAGAAAAGAGCTTGAACCACCCAGTTTGTATCCAGATCCAAAGTTCTTTGTACTTCCAGGATATTCTAATTCTGATGATTCTTCCTTTCATTATAGGGTTGCAACCAGCAGCAAAAATCTGATCTGGATCTGAATTTTCACAAATTTGGGAAATATAGATATGGGAGGATTCTCATCTCCTCTCCAGTCCTCACATGTTGTGGCCCTGGGGTCATAGTACTGTAAAGGGGCTGAGGTAGAATTTCCCTGGTGCAGGGATTGAGGAAGACACAGGCTGGCTTGTGAGGACCCCTTTGCAAATTCTGGTGTAGGGGATATGCCACAGTAGTGAGGCTGGATTGAGAGGGACATGTCAGTGGTGGAGTCCCAGTTCTTAGTGTTGCATTAATTCTGGGCTGCACTGCTGCTCAGAGGCAGTCATTGACAGTTTACTATAGGGCAGCTTAAGTTACATTGGGGCCCATTCTAGTCCCTGGACCAGTCCAGACTCAAGAGGATGCAGAGGTAGCTTAAAACTACGTTATCCCTCCAACACCTCAGACTGAGAGTTCAGTGCAGTGAAGATCTCACCCAGCTCCCTTACCCAAAACTATGTATAGACTATCAGCACCAATTTCAATTCACCATCTGAGAAAGCAAACTCACTCAGCACCCAATTCTGCCACCCTTATTCACATGGAGTCTTCTAATCATACTCTTCACAAATAATTCTACTGAAATAAATGGAACTCCTTGTGGACTAAGATACCAAAAAGTGAAAGGATGGCAGAATCAGGCATTTAGAGCATGATTCCTGTCCTCAGAACAGCAAGGGAAGCTGGAAAGCACACCTTGAAAAATCAATTAGGCAGCATTCTGGCATAAGATCAAGGATATTGTTATATAGACTAGAATAGACGAGATTTTATTTCTGAGTTAAATGTAGAAAGTGTGTTCTAGTTTACGTATATTGTTTCTGTAAAATGTGTATGTTTCATATGCATAATATTTTTAATGGTCAGGACCTTATATATTCCCTACTTTTTGGACTACGAATAAGAATGTACATAATCCCTCAGTAAGGCTACAGAAGACAAAGAGCCTCTCAACAATAACAAAAACTGTGGATAAAATTTGCCATTGTAACTGATTTTCCAATCTTTATCAGACTGTATCTGTCAGTCACAGGAAATCAGGTTTAGAAAATGGGGCAGTCCTCCCTCAGAAGCTTGGGACGGAGTCTGATTCCATTTATATTAATTCAATGGATGTTTTTACCATTCTCTCATTAAAAAAAATCATAATAGTTCCAAACCAGCATTAACATCAGTATGTTAGTGATACCATAATGGTTGGGGAAATTGCTGTATAACAATGTAGTACTTATTTTTTTTAAAAAGAGTTGACTTAATTTGGAGCAGGATCAGAACATGGAGCCACAGTCCATTTCAGGTATAAATGGGCACATACATTCCTCCCAATATTCCAGATAAAATTAACAAACCCAGCCACATTAATACAGAATCCATGGACTAGCATTTTTTACTGCAAAAACAAAACCACACTGCATTCTGTACCCACCAAAGTGGATTTTTGGAATGTTCCTAAAAGTTATCAGTAGTACCCCATACTGTTAGCAATTATACTAATATATCATGGATTACTACAAACAAAAGAAAAAAATAGATCACCATCAGTCATCTCTAGTAGACTAAAAACGATTTCAGAGATAAACACATCTTCATGGAATATGCCTGGTGTATAGATGACAAGAACATTTCTGAATCAGAAAAAAGATGGAAACTGTTTTCCAAAGTGGATCGCTAGAGGATTAAAAATGAATAATTGTTTCTATCCCACCAATGAAAGAAAAAGAATGACAAATATCATTCAACTTTTATTAGTGTAGGGCAACAATAGAGGAATGGGACCATTCACACTGAGGACTTCATTGCTGATAATTCTCAGAAGGAACAGTATAGCTTTGTTCTACAACAGCATTGAGACTGGAAAACCATAGAATTAAAACTAAAAGAACATTCTTTTCAGCTTAGTAGAGAGAAAAAATAGACTCTCTGGGTAGGGAGGAAAAATGGCCTGTGTGACAAGAGTCTTCAACTATCTTTCCAAAACAGGCTTCATAAATGAAAAATATTGCAAAATGTATTTGCCTATTTTGTTTTAGAGTCAGGCGGCAAGAAAATAATAAATAAGTTGGGTTAGTTATAAAACTAAGGGCCACATTCTCCCATGGTTGGAATGCTGCAAAGTAAAGAACACAATCACAACTTAAATAATACCTTCGTTTCCAATGTCACAACACACCACTCACAACCAACATTTTTTCCACCCTCAGCATCTGCAACAGATCAGCAAATAGCACAGAAAGACATCTACTTTGTGGGAGAAGTCAGATAATTTAAAAAGCAATCTGTATAATACTCTAACACCAGCCTAGTTTACTACAGAGAAACATCATAAGTTACAACTACCAGAGGTAGTAAGTAATAGGTTGTACTCCAAGGCCTATTCTATGATGAATCAGATTCTAATCTTGTCAGCAGCCTTCAGAGAACATAGAGAGTCGTTGTGCGTGTCAGATACTCCTGGGAATGCAAGAGGTACAGACAAGTTTGCTGTGTAACTGTGCAAGCCCCGACACCCTATGCGTGATGCTCAGCAGTACATTCTCCTCCTAGAGAATTTTCATATGGTTTGGCTCTGTAAAATGTGTTTTAACCACACCCATTTAGCTTGACACAATGGTTTGCCTAGATTGAAGGGCTTGCTACAGCATAACACTGCACACCAGATTTTGCACAGCTGTTCACAGATGTTTACTTCTTCCATGCTGTTTTCTGTAAAAGGGCATACATTGATTTTAAATAATATGCTAATTACTATGGCTCCTTAGAGAATAGGGAAATTTTTAAAGCAGTTATTATATATGGACTATATGATGGCATAGTATAGAATCATCCTGAGTTTGGGATGATGCATTATGGATGAGTGGCAAAGCCATGAATAAGGTATGCAGGTCATCCCAAACAAGTGGCAATAAATATACCATCCCTCACCATCACCTATTCTGTATTTGCTGCAAATAGTACAGAAATGCTGCTCAAGAAAAGTCAGAGAGAGTTTTATTTTCTTTTTATTGGGACTGTATTCTGTAGCTCTCTGCCAGGTACCACATTTGCCATGAGCCCAATTGTGCAGAGCTCTGATAGAGACATTAAACCTCTAAATTGAACTAAATAGCTTTTCTATGTGTAAAAATGGGAGTTATAAATGCTGATATCTCAGGTTCTTTCATGGCAAGAAGCAAGCACTGCATCCTATTTGAAAGCAAATCACCCCCAATGCCATAGTATAAGACTTCTGTTTCTAGCCCCAAATCCTATATCTAGAAAAGGTTCAGGAGTGAACTTTGCCTGTTCTAGGCCTCAGGTAGGAGTAGTTCTGTAAGTAATTTACACCTTTGGGGGAGGAAAGAGGGACATTTAGATTAAATAAATAAACAAACAAAAAGAGCGGCAAGATAAGAACATGTCCCCTGACATTTGGATTAGTGGGCAGATAGCAAGTGAGGTGATCAAATGTGCATGGTAAATGAATTCATCACATAGCTCTGCAATTTATTACATGCACATCATCTTCATGCATTTGATGATACATCCGTTACAAACTTAAAAAGTTTGACACATAAATAAGTTCTAGCTGTATGATCTTATAACTCTGTACAATGGGGGAAAATCTGACATTTGCATAGAGATTACAAAAGATTAAGAGTAGAAGTAAATTCAGGTGCAGCCAGGTGAGTGCACGCACACACATGAACATATACACATAGTAGACCTGGGTGGAAAATGGTTTTCCTATCCCATAAAAATTTAAGATTTCAAAAAGTTTTCCTATTTCATATAAAACTGAGAATTTTTGATTTTTTTTTTTTAAAAGGAGAGCGCGTGCAGGACCTCAGAACAGCCCAGTGGCTAGAGCACTTATGTGGTATGTAGAACACCCAAATTCTAGTCATTGCTCTGAAACAGATAGCACCACTTGATAGCATATCAGCCATTGTGGGGTGGGTCTCTCAATCTTTCCTGTTGGAGCTGTTCCATTTTGTACAAATACTGAAATAGTCATTGGGGGGGAGGGTGGGAAGGAAGAGAGAGAGAGAGAGATTCTATACCTAGTGGTTAGGGCACCTGGGATGTGAGAGATGCAGGGACTTGAGCCTGTCCCTTCCACATCCCAGATGAGCTTCATATGCAAAAGTTTTGTTGAAACTTATACATATCCGCAAAAGTTTTTGGTTTTGATGAACCAGCATTGTCTAACGGAAAAACAGTTTGGCTGAAAAATTCCTGACCAGCTCTAGTGGTCTGACCAGCTCTAGTGGTCTGTTCCATTCCGTAACAGCTCATGCACTAGATTAACTCCCAGCAGGGTTCTCTGATTACATTATCATGGCTTTAAAGGGACATCATTTACATGACCTCTACACATGTCTCCCACACATTTGCCTGTACATGAGCACAGAATGTGGAAGCCAAAGAGGAAATGAAGGATGGTACTTGTGATGTCATAATCCAATTAACCAGCTATATTTGAATTAAGACCAACTGGTCAAGAAGTAGCCTGGAAAGTCATAACACTGTAGCAACCCAACCAGAGTTTCTGTATCAGTTGAATGCCTTGGTATTTGAAGACACCTGACCATTTATAAATTATAATTTACTAATTTCAGTCTTTTTTCAAGCTCTAACTGTAAAGCACAAATAATATCATGAACAAACTCATAAAGGTGAAGTAAACATCAAGTTATGATTTTTAAAAATATTCATACTCTGAAGAGCATTTTGCAATACAATGTCCCTGCACCAAGCTATGATTTTCCATCTATTTTAAGCAAAGCAAGAGATGTAAATGAAAAAAAAAAACCCAATACATGAGTTTTATGGTTATTTATCTAGGTTCTAATCCACCTGGAATGGTTTTATCCTGAGGCTTCACAAAACCATGTGAAGGGAACGAAACATGACCATACAGCCATATTCCTACAGTGGGTATAGCTCGATTTATAAAACATACATCATAAGCATATTACAAAAGTTTTACCAGAGGAAAAAAATCAATGTAATAAAAATGTAAAAAATATAACTGTGCATTAAAACAGAGATTGTCACAATGTGAGTCGAAACACCCACAGTTAAACATAAACATAATATACCTTATGTATAAAAGCTATTAATTCCATTTAACAACATTCAATGAATTTATACTAAGAAATGGAATTTACAGAGATGAATAAAAAGCCCAATTACCAACTAGATTTGGGAGATTCCAGTTGGTAAATAAGTTTGTGAAATTGCTTTGTGTTAGAAGCATATTAATGGTTATGCTAGCACTTGACTAATATTTTATGGTGCAGACTGTTACTAAATTAAAATCTGTGTACGTCTTCCTGTAGAGTCCTTTAGTTGTAGTTAGAAGACTTGTTTTCTATTCAACACATTTAAGAGTTTGCTGGTGTGTTGGAAGTTCCTGACCTGAATGATTTTCTCAGAGTTGAAGCTGTGTACATGCTACCTGCTTCTCATAAACCTCAATTGAAGACAGATTGGTTATAAGTAATAACACTCCTTATTACTTCTTGAGTGAACTCCCACTCAGGTGCTGGCAAATACCCTCATTTGACAAGTATTGTAACTGTTGGTTGACCCAAAGGAAAAACACACTAAGGTACATCATGTTAGATACTACTGATACACCATACCATATAATCATGTTATGAGAAGGGCCAGTGTGAACTGTGGATCAGATTCTAGCTTGGGGAAATACTGGGCATAATTTTTCCTCTCTGATTGTGGCTTTCCTCCAAAACCTAAACCACAAAGATGCATCTCCATAGGTCATCTGTGACTAGAGCTGTAAAGCAAGGTGGTTCCAGGATCAGTGCCAGGGGACATGGATGGAATGATACTGTAGGGTATATCATTACTGGGGGGCAAAAACATGTGTTCTTAGCGCAGGTTACCTAACCTAGGTTAAAATAGCAGCGAAGACGTGGTAACTCAGGTTACCAGCTCAAGTTTAACCCTTGGCTCCCCAATTGGCTTGAATTTGAGCTGCTAACCTGAGTTCAAAGCCAAATTGATGTGTCTTCACTGCTATTTTAATCCCAGTTAGCAAATGCAGGTTAGCTAAACTGAGTTAAACACTCAGCACTTTTGCAGTAAAGACATACCCGTAGACACAATTATGGTGGCACAGAGGAAAAAGCATAGATATTTTTAGAGAGATGCTCCAGTGCCAGAACTTTTCTATAAATTACCACAGAGCAGCATTTTTTTAAGGTTATCTTCTACATCTGAATCTGATCTATGAAGAAAAATACCTTAAACAGGTTTACACACCTATAAAGTTCCATTGTGGCCAAACGTGCTTTAATACTTAGGCACAAAGGGGTGAAGTTATGTACGAATTCTTTTATCTTGTGAATTTCAACCAAACATTAGCTTATGTAATATATTACAGCTTATTCAACATATTTCACATAAACAATAATATAAAACACAAACTATTGATAATGTTACTTTAGTTATCTTTTTAATTAAAATTACTCTTTGATTGAGGCTTATAATACTCTTGGTAGTTATGCCATATTTCAGCTAAAAATTAAGAATATAGGCCCTGTTCCTGCAATATGATGTGCTTGGGCAGAGTTCATTGACGTGAATGGGGCTCTGTGAGGATATAGGGGTCCTACATCATATTGCAGGAATTTCTAAATATGACTATTCAGCAACCTGGCAGTCTAATTTGCCCTGCTAACTGCTACTCAAAATACAAGTTCCTTTCTCAGTTAACCCTAATCTGTTATAATAAAATTCTACACAGAACATAAACTTTCCTGATAAGGAATTATAGTATTTAAAAGAATGTGCAAACCAAAGAAAGATGAACAGCAGATAGAACAGAAAACCCAACTGAGTTTTAATATTAGCCACCTGACAGTCTCTGAATGGGACTCACAGAAAAAAGAAAATCCACCATAATGTACTGAGTCATTATTGCTAACAGAAGCATAGCTCTTCCACAGCAGCAGTAACATTGGTCTCAACTGGGGAAACACAGCAGGAGGTTCACAAAGTGTTCCTCTAGCATGCTGGGGAAATGATCCCTGGTGAATGCCCAAATGCAGTTTGAAACATCAAAAGTGCTGATAGTCAGAGCATCTGCCGTACCAGTTACAAATATATTACAAGAATGTATATGCTCAAAGCTGCTTTATATGGAGTATAGCTTCGGTATAGCCCAGAGCAGAAGAATTATATTGTGCAATCCTAGTTAGAAACAGAATGAATGTCCTATTACTGGGTACTGAGAGAGGTAAAATAAAACACTGTGCAATGAGCAAACAAGCTTTGGCCTTCCATAGGCCTTATCTACTCTAGAGAATAAACCCAACTCAGCCATTGGTGGCAAGCAACTGTAATACATCAGTTGACCCCCTAAGGGTAGACAAGGGCAAGTTAGAGTTTTGGACTAATTGTGATTATCATAATTTAGATTATTAAATACATTATATATTATAGGGGGAGATGGTGGTGTCCATATATTAAGGTTGTATAGCACTTTCTATTATGACCTTTTTTTGAGGAGCTCTAAAACCTCCATTGTTTCCAGCAGTCTTTTGAAATTCAGCAGCGGGAAAGACTGCTGATCTAGGGAAGTGCCCTTTTCTTTGTCTCATGAAATCCCATTCAGGTTTTGCTGAGATATAAATTGCTGAGAATTCCCATCTTCTTTCTCTGCTTGCATTCCCCAAGACATTATAGCTGCCTGCCGAAATCACTGAACATGAACATTCTAAAGAATTGGGCCCTTGATGCAGCCCCAAAGCCAGAACAGAGGCTGCATTGGGAATGCTTGGGAGCTACAAGAGTAGCTATACTGTGAGGAAAAGTTAAGCGGGAGAGAGAGCAGGCCTGGGATCTTCTGAAAACCCACCAGACAACACCTCTTCTTAGTAGTCATTCCTTGATGTCTCAAGACAACAGCCTTCTCCAGCTGCCAGTTAACATAGTTCTGTATTTCCAGATGTAATAACATGTGCTCAAATTCTGAAGTTTCAGAATTTAAACCCTGTTGATGATGCATGATTGGGAGGTTTTACGGGTTTTTTTTTATTTTATTTTATTTTATTTTTTTTACAGGTGAACATAATATAATTTATTTTTACTTTTACTTTTCAAAAATCCTAGGAAGTTACATACAGAAAAGCTGTTAAAATGTTATTTAGGTTGCAAAGTCAAGCACTCAAAAGTTAGGAAGCTCCAGATTTTTCCAACCTTTATGCAGCTCCCAGTGCATATGCCTTATGATAGTATGTGATCATGTAATTAAAGACTTTTTTCGAAAAAAAAAGTGCACAGGATGAATCATAGGGTTAGAAGGGATTGCAAGGGTCATCTAGTCTAACCCCAAACACAAACATACAAATATGTCCAACACTTTCTTCCTTTGGTGGGCAATTTCTTGAATCTTTTTATTGGTGATTAAATCTTTCCAACCAATGCCCAAAATCTTTTGCAGGTATTTATTTTCTAAGGCATCCAGCACTAGGGCCCAGATGATGTCTCCCTTTCCCCCATGTGTGCTTGGGAGAAAGCAGAAAAGAGGAAGCAGACAGAGACTCCAGTTGATAGAGGCAGAAGCAGCCAAAGAAGGGAGATTTTCTCTTTTTGAGAACTTTCTACAATTTTGATGGGGTATTCTTTGCCTTGTGCTGATTGGCTGTTTGCTCCAACTCCTCCACTCCCCCACAATCTCTTCACCTCAGTATCACTCCTCTTATCCTCTTCTGCTCTTCCTTGATTCTCATACCTCCTTCCCTTCAGTGTTTCCTCCTAAATAATCCCCATGGCCGGATTTACACTTTACGCATCCAAGGCACAGCATCTTCAGTGCCCTCCCACCCACCCGCCACCAGGGCCGTAGCAACAAAGAATGTGGCCCCCTC
Organism: Emys orbicularis; assembly: GCF_028017835.1. Taxonomy (NCBI): domain Eukaryota; kingdom Metazoa; phylum Chordata; order Testudines; family Emydidae; genus Emys; species Emys orbicularis. The sequence goes on along the minus strand of NC_088688.1, from coordinate 58,809,282 downwards.
CGAACATATGTCCGGGCGGGGCCCCTTACAATGCAGAAACTGGAATGCGGTATTTATTTTGCCACTTTTAGGGGCCCCCTTCCTTGCGGGGCCCCCTCCGGTCGGAGGGTACGGAGGGCACGCGCTACGCCTCTGCCCCCCATCTACAGCTGACCTTCATGTTGCACACAGTTTTAGAGACGTAAGGCACCCCTAGAATGCTGGCACCCTTAGGCACATGCCTACTGTACCTAATTGGAAATCTGGCCCTGATAATCTCCTTCCCCCCCCGGCCCCCCTGAATGGCACTAACATGACTCCCAACACATTATTCACTCTGCTTGTATGTTTGTGTGTTCTAACCCCTTCCCCACCCTGTGTCTGTCTTTTCTTGTCTATTTAGACAAGGGGAAGTGCCAGCTTTTTGTTCTGTTTGTACAGCTCCTAGCACAATGGAATTCTGGTCCATGGCTCCTTGCCACTATGGTAATACAAATAATACAAATACTACACAATTCAGGAAGGCAGAATTGCTACTTGCTCAGGAAATATGTATGTGTAGCAGAAGGAGTGTTAGGTTAATGCCTTTATTATTGTGGAAAGTGAGGTGGGATCTTTAAGAAGCACAATGGCCAGGGCCTTGGTTTTTATCTTATCCATGGCATCTCCAACAGCACAGTATCACCACAGTGGAGCTCTGATCTGTTATTGCTCACTTTTAGCATTATTACTACATGCACAATGTGGATTTCCCTTGCGGGTCTTTCATCCAGCTATTGGTCAGGATGGATGCTGCTGTACTTATGAGATCTGACAAGATACCAGCCCAAGGAGACTTTACAGTGAAAATGCTTTTGTTCATTGTAACAAAGTGAACCAGATTGTGATATACGTTTACTCACAGTGAATTGAACTTTACTTTGCAAACAGTTCCACTGCAATCTGTGGGACCACTTGTGGACTAAAGTGTTGTTTAATATGAGGAAGGGTATCACAATCTGGCTTAGCATTTTTAAAACAATTTATTTATTAAAACACTGAGGTCCCAAGCAATCCTTGTAGTGACAAAAACAATAACAAACACAACTCTACAGTGTTTATTTAATAACACCCAAAAATACTTAGTACATTTTTTAAAAGTAAAAGCTTCCTCCTGGGCTGAGAGCTAATATATGCCAAGTCCAGCAAATTTTTACTTTAGCAATGCTCAAAACCAGGTTCATTATGAAAAATGCCAAAAGACACGTCACTAAGTCGGTTCTAGCTATAAGAAATCACAGATTATTATGTGGTAACACTCCTACTGACAGATGCAAGTCTATAATTCACGGATTTGGAAATGAATAATTTGAATTTCATCGTTATTTCTGGAAAGGTTTCCTGTATCACGATGGTAATTATAGAAGAAAAAATAAAGAGCATTCAAAACCATAAAAAGTAAACCTTGATGGCCATTAGCTACTAATGGAAAAAGTTCAGCAGGGACACTAAATCCATACTACATAGCCACCAATTTGTATTTTAACATATTGATAATGAATCCCAACATAACCATTCAAACCAAAGTCAGAATTCTTTTCTTTGTCCCTGCAGGAAATTGTAATCAATATCACACACATTATCTGTATATATCTATACACATATATATATGTATAGATATATACACAGACTACAAAATAATATAATGTGCTTCACTCTCATTTCAAATCTTTAACACAGTGATGCATTTCTCCATTCTTCCAATCAATGTATTCTGTTAGTGTTTTTCAGCATTTTAAATCCCTGAGCTAAGTCAATAATGTTGATTACTTACCATAAGCACTGTAAATGCCATTCTAATACAGGTTATTTGCAATTTGACATCCTCATCTATATGCATTATTCCACTTGGAAAATTAAATGAAACCCTTGATTCAGAATCTGAAACACTTAAAAGTAATGATCCTGTTTACTGATTGACTGAAGTTGTGGTTTTTGAGCACTACTTAATAGAGGAAACAAAAAGCAATATTCAACTAAAATAGAAGTATCTAAGTTACTTTAGGAAGCATTCATATTATATAAATAATAGCCTTTTATTGTATTTTCCTTGTTTATACCTCAAAGATACTTAGCCAACACTGTTGCTAGCTCAATACCACCAATTTTTAAGATTCTTGATCATTCAAAATTTAAACCCAACAGGCTCAATGTAGCAGAAAACCCAGTGTTCAATACTTTCGATTTTTTATGTCAAATTCTTTTATAAATATTGTTTGCCACTATATGGGGATGAGCATATAAATAAGAGAGGATAGTTCTAAATGAGGTTTTTAAAAAAAAAACACAATAGGTTATAAAAAGGAAATGGAAAATAGACTTAGAGGTGACATCTTGGCTGGGAGGTCTAGTATGAGTTATAAAGCCAAAGAAACACAGGCTTCTAATTTTACAAAGGTTATAAGAATCAGTTTATGTTTCATTACTTCTTAGAAAATTGTTTGTTATGCCATTTTCTAGCTACTGATTGATGCATAACAATAGATGGTTTGGAAAACGATAAGCACTATACCAAAACTCTGCCCTAATTTTGAATTGAACCAAACCTCAACCTTCCTCATGCAACACCCTCCCCTCTATCCATCTCCCAAATACTAAGAACATTATTAGTAACAACAAAGAGAAAGATGGCACAATTTCTCTACCAAAGAGCTGACAAAGGCTGCAATCTAGTGACTGTATCCATGCAGATAAACTCCTGTGCCTGTGTGAAGCCCCATTGAAGCTATTGGGGTTTTGCACCCTGTCAGAGTTCCACTTATGTAGTTCCAATTACAGGTTCAGTGTGTAGTTGCAGACATGACAACAAAGGGAGTGAAAGGGTTACATGTATGTCTGGAGGTATCAGGAAGAGATTGGAAGGAAGGGACAAGGACATCATCAACAAGATTATGTGGTTATCCAGAAAAGGTAATAGACAAATTAGGGCATAATCTCGGGGATGTTTTTGTTTTGTTTTGTCCTGTCCTACTTTTGCTGAAATCCATTTTGGAATCTCAGAAGGTCTGTGTTTCTCTCTGCTGTGCCAGCTAGTACCTTAAAAAGCACAGGGAAGCCATAGAGCTTTGATGTGTCCCTGTATATATTTATATTTGCAAGTATGTGTCTATGTAAGGAGCACTTCTGACTCAGGAAAGCTATGAGATTTGAAAGGAACAGATTGCCCATAGCTCAGTAGAGATACTGCAAGATTTGGGAGAACTCCCTTGCAACATCACTAAAGGCTAGAGGGGACGTTAGACATAGAAAAAAGTGACTTGATTCAGGCCAGGGAGAAAAAGCCCTGGGGTTCAGGAAAATTAAAAAAGAATGTAGTAATAGAAGACAGTGGGTATTAGATCAAGGCCCCTAGTTAGATTTAGGGAGGGAAGGGCAAGTATGGAAGGTGACAAAGCTGGAAGGAAGAGTGAAGGAGAAGGGAGAAATCAAAAAGTTCAGCTACATTGAGATAAACATTCAAATTTTTTGGGACTCATCCTTTGGGAACCAAAGCTTCTGAGATTTTCCCAGCCTTTAGTAGATTACAGCTAGATTCATTTCACCTCCCAATTTAAGTCTTCCACTTGAGGTTTTAAATACATTAGATTCTACAGTTAATATCATACATTTATTACTGGTACATGTTGGCATGAATAAATGGGAATAAATGTGAAGAAAATAATTGAGGAAATTAGAAATATATTACACACTGATTTTGGGAAGTGTAATATGCAGGTGCTGAAAGTCCATTTGATGGCACATTTTTATTCAGAATTATTTTAGGGATTATCTAAGAGCTGCACTGTGGATTATCAAAAATGAGTAATTCCAATTTTGTTGAACTCTGTGAACATGTGAAAATGTTTCAGACAGGTGAAGTACAGTGATGGCTGTCTTAAGCTACCACTCCAGGGACCGGAAAAGAATCAGTTGCCAAGTTGAGTTGGTATTTTACTAAGCCTGAATATAATTATACTTGAAACCTGGAAGATACTTTAAAGCAGCCTTTTAAGAAAAGATATTGCCCATTGGAATGCTCCTTAGTACAAGTTTCACTACAATTATTTTAGATCAGATAGAGCTGACACATAAGACTATGCTCTTTCCCTGGATATACATGTATGTTCAGTTCACCCACTGAAGCCATTGGGAATTGAGTGCACTCATTTGAAGGAACCATTTTGACTACTGTCACTTACTGTGGAATCACCTATTGCCACTTTGGTCTAATGTACCCTGAATCAGAAAAGTCCTAAAAGGTAATCAAAACAAAAAAGTGTGGAACCATTAAAAATGTCTGATGGGTGAAACCCTAGGAGCTGTTGAGGAACTGTCCATAACAAAACGTGATCTCGTTACACTTGGTGCTGGAATGCATAAGAACTGTGAATGGTTCCTTCATAGCTTCATATATGCTGCAGTTCAGCCCATTCCCTGGGTATCTGGAAGGGGAAAGCATGAATGGTCCCACAAAAATGTGTATGGGATGAAGACTAACAGCTTGTTGCTGTTACTCTTGAGTGCATCTTGCAGGAGTGACTGTAGAGTAACTGCACTGGCTCCTGTGAGTTACAGAGCAGGGTACCATCCACAGATTCTTTTGCCTGAATGCACAGCCTGTTTTACTGGGCTGCAAGTTCTATTGCAGGATTTCACTAAAAACAGAGATATTGGTGCTTTTTCATAAATTAGAGCTGGATGAAATTTTTCATATGAATAGTTTATTCACCAAAATATGCCAGTTTTGGGTAAATGAAATTACTCTAGTCAAATTCAGTGAATAGTTTGGCCAAAAAGATTTTTTTTTTCAAAGTAAGTGTTTCATTTTGATATTTTCAAAATGAAATGTTTTGACTTCCCCTTTTGAAATGACATTTTATTTCAAAATTTAGCTAGATTTAGTTAAACACTCACACATAGGTAAACACACCCCAAAACCAAAATAAAATGGGAAAAAAATAATTTATTTTTGGGTTAAATGTTTTGCTAGATCTGAAATGATTTTTTTCCCTTCATTTAAGTGAGGAAAACACACAAAATTTCTGTTTAGGGTTGATTGAAAACTGTGTGTATGTGTGTGTGTGTGTGTGTGTGTGCATCAAACCAAAAAAAAAAATTAATTATTTGCTCAGCTCTATGAAAAATACTACCACAGGGATGGTGAAGGAGGGAAGCATCATTGGGTGTATAGAGCACAGGATTGGGATTCGGAAAACCTGGAATGTATTCTTTGTTCTCTCCCTGACCTGCAGTGTGAGTTTGGGGCAAGCATGTCATGCCTCTTCATGCCTCATTTTTCTCATTTGTAAAATGGAGGTTATGATACCATTGAAGTTGGGACAAGAAGTAATGGGCTTAATCTGCAGCAAGAGAGATTTAGGTTAGATATTAGGATGTACTTTCTAGCCAAAAGGGTATTTAATCTCTGGAATAGGCTTCCAAGGGAGGTTGTGGAATCCCTGTCAATGGAGGTTTTTAAGAACAAGTTGAACACACACCTGACAGGGATGAACTAGGTTTACTTGGTCCTGCCTCAGTGCAGGGGGCTGGATTAGATGATCTATTGAGGTCCCTTCCAGCCCTATATTTCTATGACTCTATATATTCCTTTGTAAATAAAAAGTGCTATGTAAGGGCCAAATATTAGTAACTTATTACAAAAATATGAGAATATGGAAGGTGCATGTGTACCATTGATGAGATTTTTAAGTACAACCTGTCATTACCTTGAATTGCTCTGTATTGCAGTAAAGGTGATGCAATAAAATAATTACATTTCCTCATAGCCAGATTTCTCAATGCTCATTCAAACCCTGAAGATACATGCAATAAAAATGAATCAGTTTAGTGTCCGTAAAGCTGCTTCCTAATGATACAGGTATCTGTTCCAACCTATTTCCAATTAAAAATAAGATTAGGAAACACTTGACCTAACCAATCTACTTCAGAAATTGAAGTGGTAATGTCCGTATGGGTTAAACACTCAGGGCAAGTCTTCAATACAAAACTTAAGTTGACCTAAGCTACATCGATGTACAGCCACTGCAGTAATTGAATTGGTTTTACATGTCCGCACTACCTCCTTGTGTGGTGCATGCCTTCATCGGGGTGCTTGCACTGATTTAACTGCCAGCGTGGGGCATTGTGGGACAGTTTCTGAAAGGCAGCAACAGTTGATGTAAGCAATGCAGTGTGCGCACTGACACTGTGTCGACCTAACGACATCAATTTAAGTGCTACACCTCTCGCAGAGGGGGAGTTATTAACTCAGTGTAGTGGGCGAGTTACCTTGGTGGGAGCTACATTTTAGTGTAGGTGCTTACTGAATTAGGTTGATGTAAGCTGCCTTACATTGACCTAACTCTGTAATGTAGACCAGGCCTCACAGTTGATCAACACTCAAGAAGTTATAAGGCCATAAAGAGCTGATTAAATTGCTATTGGTAGAATTCAAATGGGTGACCTGCTAGGATAATAGCAGAGACAAAGGTAAGCATAAGAGCACTTGTTTGTCTATCAGAGGCAAAAAGCCAGACACCATCAGTAGCACAGTTTTATCAGATACTTAACAGAAATTATCTAAGCTTTTGCTATTTATAAATTAATTTTCAAGTATTACAGTGTATAACTATATGCATTCCATTTATCTTTTCTTTAAAGAGATTGACTCACTGATTTATGAAGTCAAATCCCTAGGTTAGAAGATGCCTATAAAGATTAAGGCATTTCTCCTCTTTCCTAACAATTAGCAGCACTAGACTGCTAAGCAGAGATCAATTGTAATTGGGGAACTGAGATAGGGCAATAAACAAATTACTGGTGTTTTCACTGCAGCCTGTTGGTTTACAGACCCACTGTTATTTAATCCAGGAGCCCTGTAGGTTGTAAATTATCTATTACAGTTGTCATTCGGCTGCTGAACAGGAGTTACTTACTAGTATAAAGACATAGGACAGGAAAGCTGTCTGGTTCTTTATTTCAGGTGAAACAGAAAAGTCACAGCTGAATCATTATGGAAACATTTGAGCTGCTTAGTTATAAGAACCTCCAAAGGTTCAGAGGTTTGACTAGATAAATACACAGACATTTGGATATTTATCTGACCCTTAGATGAATCTCTTAGGTCTGCAAAATTGGACTTGAAATCTAATACAAAGAGGCCCTCTCGTGAGATTTCAAGTACTTCTATTCATATTTCTAACCCAGCCAGAAACAGCAACATCCATTCTCACTGTATTTTGTCTCTTCTAGTTCCATCTGAAACCAGGAAGCATGAAGATGTGAGAAAATGAAATATAATGGTGGAAATCTCAAAAAATAATTTAATGTAGGGTTTACTTGACAATCACTGGACAGGTGGAACTAAACAGAACATGAAGGGAAAAATCTCTCCGTACAACTGGGAGAAGAGTTTTTTGTGGTATTCCAGCTTCTGCACCTTTTTCTAGCTCAGACCCCTGCCCACTACACTCTGTCCTGTAGAAGACAGGAAGGAGTAAGGGCCAATGATTGCACGTACTTGTCATTTTGGCTATTTTGTTTCAGCTATTTTGTTCTTTCTGGGCATTTTCATATAGCCAAAGAGTCAGGACAAGGACATACCTGCACCTAGATTACAAAGATTTAAGGACATCTGGAGGGATAACTGCCATGCCACTTAGTATTAAAGAGCTACACACAGGCAAGATAGTATCTGACTGTTAGTCAAAGAGGTAGATTCCTATTACTCCAGTTTAAGACTAGAAACTCATGCAGAAGCAGCAGAAATAAAAAGATTCACTGTTCAATACAGTATGAGAAGCTTGCAGAGAAGGAAACATTCTGGAAAAGTATTTTCACATACATTAAAAATACGTGTGTGTTGTGATCTCCCATTAACAGATATCAAATGCCTCCTCTGGAGATGCTGACACCTAATCTCAACAGGGGTGCATGTGTGTGCGCATGTGTGCATGTTCATCATTAATGTTTCATAAATTGCCTACCTCTGGGGAGGGGACTATGTGCATTTTAAAACTTCCACAATACTGTTGGTCTTGAACTAAGCAAAATTGCACTATTTCAGATGTACACATTTTATTTAAGATACTTGCAATAATAAAATGCAGCAGCAATTGATGACCAATGTGATGGCGTGTTTATTTTAAAGAAAAGAAAGAGACATAGGACTCAGGCTTGACCTCTACATAGACAAAACTAACTGAAATCAATAGGGGAGTCCGGCCTCAGTAAGAAGTCTGGAGTTAGGCCTATAATTCTTTACATTGTATGATTTAAATTAATCCCTGGTGTAATGACATTGACTTCAAAAGGGATACATTTGACTATATATTTTTAGCGACATAAGATAATGTCAAGGTATAGTTCCTCTTGTTTATGAAACTGGGCAGCCCTTTTTAAATCACTTTATACTGGAAAAGGGTGCAGGTTTGGGTTTTATAGAGATAAATGTGCAATTAGGTTCCATTTTAAGTCTTATTTTTACATGCACGCCAATCAAAATGCCTCAGAACAAATCCAAGCCACACAAAAATTCCCACCTGTCTTAAAATGTTTTGTCATTATATACCTTTCCCTCTGCCCCAACTCCAAATTTGAAGGGATTCAGATAGATGTTAAAAACCTGAAAGATCTAACTCTCTTTTGGGAACATCTTATCACAAACCAACTGGACCTAGAACTCCACATTTGCTTCTTTTATCTGTTGTTAAATATTCTTGAAAGGTCTGATGCTTAATTCTGGAGTGGCCTGTTACAGATTCTTGAAATTAGCTTTTTCTTTTTCATGCCCTCCATTATCCTCCTGTACTATTGAATTCCTGGAAGCTATCTAGTTCCTCCCACCCCCCCCAAATTAAACAGTTAGGTAGGTAAATAGCAGAATGGACCGGATTAAAGCCCCTGATAGAATGGGTCAGTTAAAAAGTCACTGTAAATCCTGCTAGGGACCCTGCAGAAATTATAAACTCGTCATGAGCAGGGAGGGGAGCTCTTCTGTAGAGATTATAATCCCTGTAGCCTGTGGGATGCATATGTCATAGAATAAAAGGTCCTAATAGTTTTATAAAACCCTGATGGATTATTGCATAATTTGTAAACCCCACAAATTCTCCTGCAGAATTTATAAAACTTGCCAGGACTCCAGTAGAGACTGTAAAATCCACTGGACTCCTGAAGGTTTGTCAACTCCACATGAACTCTGGTGGGGTTTATAAACTCTGTATGGACTTTTATAAACCCTAGGCATCCTGGAGTGATTATAATATCCACAAGGACTCCTGAGGTTATTTACTCCAAATTAGGACTTCACAAATACATATAATCTTTCCAAGCCAGTTATATTCTTCCTCAAGTCAGACATTCTTTAGACACTATGAGGAAACCCTAAGAGTACTCCTAAACTGCAACTTTGTTAAAATAACATTATCAATATTTATCAATAGTTTGCAGGGACAACCCCTTAAAATAATGACATTTTTAAAAGAGAAAAATTGGATAACCAGGAATTTCAAAATGATGATCAACCTTGAAAATAAGCCTAACCATTGGAAACTATTGACATGCTGAATTAAGATGCCCTTAACCATCTCTAAGGATATAGCTACACTGGCAGAGTTTCAGCACCAGCAGTTACAGCGCCGCTCAGAGAGCGCTGAAGGGAAACTGCTGTTGTGTGTTTACACTGTCAGCTGCCTGCACAATAGCGTGTTCACACTTGCGACACTTGCAGCGGTATTCAGAGTGGTGCACTCTGGGCAGCTATCCCACAAAGCATCTCTTCCTCTTCTGCCATTAAGAGTTGTGGGAAGGTGGAGGAGGTCGCCGGACATCCTGGGTCCTGTCCCAATGCCCCGTGATACATTGCTTCGCATCCCAGCAATCCCCATGCTTCCGTCCGCATTTGGCGCCATCTTTCAACGGTTTGTGTATTGTGCGCCCTGCACTGCCTCTTCGGTCTGCAGGAATGGATCCTGAACTGTTGACCAGTATGCTGCTCGCTCTGACTAACATGTCACAAGTATCAGTGGAGTCATTCCTTAAACTACAAAGGCAAGAGAGTGCAACATTGATCTCACCACACGTAGTAGCTATGACACAAGATTGCTTGTGGCCTTCACGGAGTTTGCTGACCACAGTGGAACGCCGCTTTTGGGCTCGGGAAACAAGCACTGAGCGGTGGAATCACATTGTCATGCACGTCTCTGATGACAAGCAGTGGCTGCAGAACTTTCGGATGAGGAAAGCCACATTCATGGGACTGTGTGATGAGCTCACCCCAGCACTGCGGCACAAGGACACGAGAATGAGAGCTGCCCTGCCGTTGGAGAAGTGTGTGGCAATTGCACTGTGTAAGCTGGCTACTCCAGACTGTTACTGATTGGTCACTAATCAGTTCAGAGTGGGAAAGTCGACCGTTGGACTCGTGTTGATGGAAGTGTGCAGGGCCATTAATTGCATCCTGCTCTGAAAGACCGTGACTCTGGGCAACATGCATGACATTTTGGATGGAATTGCACAAATGGGCGTCCCTAACCACGGAGGGGTGATACATGGTATGCATATTCCAAGTCTGGCACCAGACCACCTTGCCACCGAGTACATTAATTGGAAGGGGTATTTCTCAATGGTTCTCCAGGCACTTGTGGATCACCGTGGGCATTTTATGGACATTAACGCAGGCTGGTCTGGAAAGGTGCATGACACACGCATCTTTCGGAACACTGGCCTGTTCAGGAAGCTGCAAGCAGGGACTTTCTTCCCAGACCAGAAGATCACCATAGGGGAAGTCGAAATGCCCATTGTGATGCTGGGAGACCCTGCCTACCCCTTAATGCTGTGGCTTATGAAGCCATACATGGGGCACCCTGACAGCAGCAAGGAGTGGTTCAAGAACAGGCTGAGCAAGTGCAGAATGATGTTGAGTGTGCTTTTGGCCATTTAAAGGCCTGCTGGCGCTACCTATATGGGAAGCTGGACCTGGCCGATGACAACATTCCTATGGGTATAGCCGTGTGCTGTACGCTCCATAATATTTGTGAAGGGAAGGGTGAAAGCTTCACTCAGGGCTGGACCGCAGTGCTTGGAGGCTGAATTTGAACAGCCAGAGACCAGGACTATTAGAGGGGCCATAAGGATCAGGGATGCCTTGAAGCAGCAATTTGAACCTGAAAGCCACTAATATTTGTTGTTATGCTCGAGAGTGCAGTGCTTGTAATGCTAGGAGGTGATTGTGATTGGTGCAGATGATGCACTATGGAGGTTTAAGATAATTGTCTCTTGCTTTGCAGGGCTCTGTTTGCTTTCAATTAATAGAATAAAGATTGCTTTCAAACCAACACAATTCTTTTATTTAAAAAAAACAACCAGAGGAGAGAGACAAAAACACCCCACAACACATCAGCACTGAGGGGGATGAGGGAAGGGAAGGTCCCAGGAGGAGGTGGGGTCCTGGGACAGTTAAAGATTTGTTTCAAAGTAGCAGCCGTGTTAGTCTGTATCCGCAAAAAGAACAGGAGTACTTCTTCTAATCATTCCCATCCCCACATTTTTCACAGGCTGTGTTAATTATGGATCACCTGGTGCATGGAGCAGGCATGGCCACCTGGAAAGATGCACAGAGAACACTGCAGACATCACCGAGCAAACAGGAAGGGGACTTTCAAAATTCCAAAGGAATTTACGGCATGGGGATGAAGGTTGGCCACCTGAGGCCAGAGCAGTAGAGTTCAAACTGATGACCAGAGAGGTGAGAACAGGCATTGTGGAACACCTCCTGAAGGCCAATCGCAGTGCTGTAATTGACCCTGGTGTCTGCACTGGCACAGCAGTGCTGTACCCACAGTGCAGAAAGCTGTACGCCTCTCGTTGGGGTGGGGTTTTTTTACAGCACTGCAACTGCGCAGTTTCTGCGCACTACGTGGCTTGGCAGTGTGTACAACTCAGGAGTTACAATGCAGAAAGCTGCTTTACTGTGCAGAAACTTGCCAGTGTAGACAAGGCCTAACTCTAGCAAACAAGATCTTTGAAAATGAGCTCTCAGCTGTGAGTCAAGAGATCTATTGGGGCTTAACCATTCTCTCCTCATGGGTGAATAGGAGTGAGGAGGATAGCTCTCTCTTGAATTAAAAAAATAGTACTCGGATGAGAGCTAACTGGTTGAAGATCAATCCAGTTATTTTTGGTAGGTTTGGGTAAAAAAACCCAGAAGAAATAGAAGAAATCAATTCCATTGATTAAGGAAGTTTCCATGCCTTTTGTTACTCAGGTTTGTAACTTTAGAGTTCTGCTGGATCTTTGACTGCTTTTGGAAGTCCAGTTAGCAGCTCTAGTCAAGAATGTTCATCTCCCCTCCCACCGCTCCCATCTACACTTGACTAGAAAGAGGATCTTGTCAAAGAGCCTTGTCATATCTAGACTGCAGAGGAAGGTGTTCTTCTTCCAACTACACCTGAAGACCACTCAAATTTAAGATAATGCAGTGCAAAATGCAGTGGCCTGATTGCTTAGCTGTGCTATTCATAGGGAATCCTAAACAGTCTGGCTCTGTATTCTGTTGTGCGTGCAGCTGACGTTTTAATTTCTGAATTGCTTTCAGTCTTGGTTGCAATAAAATGCCCATCTTCTTGTAATGATGGCATGGCTATTTAGAGGGTTCACTTCGGCTACATCTACACCAGAGCTGGGATCAATGCTTTGAGATCGATCTACTAGCGGTCGATTTAGCAGGTCTAGTGAAGACCCGCCAAATCGACAGCAGTCTACCCCTGTACTCTACCCCGACGAGAAGAGTAAGGTAAGTTGACAAGAGAGTTTCTCCCATCAACCCCCCGCGGTTTAGACCCTGCGGTAACTCGACCTAAGGTATGTCAATTCCAGCTACATTATTCACATAGCTGGAGTTGCGTAATGTAGGTCGACTTACCGTGGTAGTGTAGACATAGCTTGGATTTGGTCCTCCTGTAATATGCTTTCAGACTTAGATTCATTCAAATCTGAAGCTCACAGTGAGACCCAGACAAATTCAGTTTGGAATTAAAAATAAGAAAAAATGCAGTTTCATATAGTTTTTCACCCAAAATCATAAATCCTTGGAATTCACCGAAAACTTGGGCCAACATTGGCTCAGAGCTCTGCCTGAGTTCGCCTGAAAGGTTTGTAAACTTTGATGAATGTTTCATCTAAACTGGTCTAAAGTATGGATTCCCTGCAAAACCCAAAACCACACGAGTGCTGTATTTTGAGTTCCATTGCAAAATTTTTGTACAGCTCTTATGAGTTTAATCCTGTTTATTTTAGTAATGCGAGTAGTTCCACTGAAGTCAGAAGGAGTACTCATTAGTGTAAGGCAAATAAGTTATGTGACCAGATAGGCTTACATTGTTAATATTGCTGTTCCTATTAACTGATTACATCAGTTTTGAGGCGTCTTCCCCGTAACTTCCATCCTCCTACAAACTCCAGAACATCAGACTGACAAATATTTATTATGCTTTTTACTTCTATAATGCCTTCCATCTGAGGATCTCAAAGTGCTTTACAAATTAAGATCTCTACCTCCCAGAGGTGTTAAGTATTCTCTCCATTATACAGATGGGAAAGTGAAACATGCTAAATCTGTACTAAAAATGAAAACAGAGTTCAAATAGCTTGGCTTCCAATCCTGAGTTTTAAATACTAGGTCGTGCTTAATTTTTATTGTCACTACTTATTCTTATGGATGCATTTTCTGCTTTTGTTGCTGTATATTTATAAGCTGCAATGCCCGAGACATCAGTTTCTTTACTGAAAAAGCTCCATAAATTCTGAGTACAGTAAGTAGATAGTAGAACAGTTCTTTGTAAACATCACGATCAGGGGAATCTGCCATTGCTTCTTATATGGATGAATGCATAATGTTTCCAAATACACAGATCACATTTTAGATTTAGATCTCATTTACATAATACATAAGGCTGTAGAAAATCTCCCAAAGGGCAAATAAACACTTTGAGCATAAAATGGAAAGATATCTTGAAAACTGTTTCTTTGTTGGGTTTTTTAGAGTGTTTTAAAGCCTAAGAGATGGATATCACAAATTTACAACAAGGTTAGTTTCTCTTTTTCTTTTACAAAAGTTACAATACAGATAATAGCTGTTAGTCTGGTTGTTACGAACTCTCCCCTAGAAATGTCCCTCAGACTGGTGAATATCAGGAAAATCAAGCACCCCTTAGGAATCCATGTAACACCATACAGCCAACACCATAAGGAAAATATTAGTTGTTTTGGGGCTTCAAGCACACTTATTTATCACAAGGAGCTAAATTCCTGTTTTATCAAACTAACAATGTTATTTTTTTTTTCATAGCCTGCTCTGCATTTTTCATGCAAAAAATTTGATGCTCCCTGCTCTACTGTAGGGCGCTATTTTTAAATGCAAATTGCAACACAGTTTCCTACACTTAAGCCCACAACAGAGCTACCTTCACAGTCTTTTTGTAAGCTAGAGAATGATGGAAGCCAGAAGAAAGAACATTTTAAGATTAAATTCTCAAGCAAGTAGTGACAAACTCCTTGTCGTTGAAGCTTATATAAATAACTTTCCTGTGTTTTTTTAACCTGTTTCCCCCTCTCCCCAGCCACCCCAGCAGTGAGGCATGTCACTCTGCTGGTTCACATCCATCTCCTTTTATTGATGTCCACTTTGGTATCTGTACAGGTCATCAATTTTGCTGCCTCTTTGACAGCCACTGGGAATGTACGAGCAAAGTTACTGGACTTTTTGTGCTGGGGGGAAGGAGTATCAGCTTTCCATAGGACTAACAGTTCCAATCAGATGCTGGCACTAGGTCTCATAAATCTTGTGGGTGACCCAAGTGAACTCTGAGGCTCAGAGCTCACTGAAAACTGATCAGGCCTCTGCTTAGTTTAACAGGTCTTTTTCAGTGACAAGTGAAGGGTTCAACAAATGCACAAAACAGATCTATTTTAGCTGAAAAACTAATGGCTTTTAAAAGAATGTTTGACAATTGTTTAAGGCTGTCTGTAGAACCATTATACTGATAAACGACCAACTTGGTATATGCCAAAATGGAACTGGCCAGCAAGAAAGCAACCCCCCCCCCCATCTTTCTGTTGATTGTTTCATGAGATCCATATGTTCTGTGGTGGTCAGGAAGACTTAAAGAAGGTAAGAAAAGTTACCTGTACTGCATAGATTTAACCTTGCAATCAAACTGGAATTAAAATGACACTGCAACTGCCCCCAGTGACCTGCTATTGACCGACTGAACTTCTATGTTAGGGTCAGTTGGGGCCCAGAATAGGAGGTCAAAAGCTGGTCAGTGCTCTTCAGCCCCAGCATGTTGAATAGGAAGACTTTATTGCTGTGATTTATGCAATTTGCACAGACAGGTTAAGGAGACCTTAAAACATGCCATAGTGCTCACTTACACTGGGTACACCATCCGCTGGGAAAATAAATTCTGATTGTCCAGCAGAAATCTCTTGTGGATACGCTCTGAAGTATTTTACCCTCTGTGCTCTAAAGATTCATTCCCACACTCGACCCCTGAACGTGACAAGGTTAGTGTTTCCAGATTTATTTAAACAATACAAATGCACCAAATGAAGCACTTTACAAACCTGATTAATTGCAAAGGCAGAATAACCATCAGTAATGAATTATTCTGGGACAGCTAACTCATAGGAAAGTTAAGCTCTTAAATCAGTAACTGCAGCTCTTTGAACACAATGAAAACTAATTTTAACCAGTTCACAAATATCAGAATTTGGGATTTCCTTCTTATATATCAGATGCTCTTTTTTTTGGTCTGAAATCCGGTAGTTAATAGTAAATTATCAGCTCAAACAAGGAACTAAGGCAAAAGAAACATTGACATTTATGAGACTTCTCCCACCCACTTTGTGATCAAAATTGGACTAAGTGCATTTTCTCTAAGGCTTGGTCTACACTTACCCCCCAATTCGAACTAAGGTACGCAACTTCAGCTACGTGAATAACGTAGCTGAAGTTCGAAGTACCTTAGTTCGAACTTACCTCGGTCCACACGCGGCAGGCAGGCTCCCCCGTCGATGCCGCGGTTCCCCCGTTGACGCCGCGGTACTCCTCTCGTCTAGCTGGAGTACCGCAGTCGACGGCGATCACTTCCTGGTTCGACTTATCGCGTCCAGACAAGACGCGATAAGTCGAACCCAGAACTTCGATTCCCAGCCGCCGAACTAGCGGCTGGGTGTAGACATACCCTAAGAGAGCATAGTGTGGGCAGGATTATGTAAGCTTCCCCACACAACGTACTTTCATGATCTGCCTGCAACATTACCTGCTATTCTAGTTCTAGGCCTTCCTCAAGCAGAAACTACCAATAGTGCTGTGGATTTTCTGATGTGGAGGAGTCTCTAGCCACCAAACTTGTTTTAACCTGTGATCAAAGCCAGACATTGAACGCAGGTCACTAGAGGTGAAAGGATAAGGCACGAACCCAGTTGCACCACCTTGCCTCCCTTTTAGCAGTTCATAATGTGTGTGTGTGTGTGTGTGTGTGTTCATTATTATAAAGCTTAAATTGATTTTGATTTAATAACCATAATTTAACAAGCTATTAGTCCATAATATGGTATAATTGT
Source organism: Emys orbicularis (assembly GCF_028017835.1). NCBI lineage: Eukaryota > Metazoa > Chordata > Testudines > Emydidae > Emys > Emys orbicularis. Next base: position 58,792,659 of record NC_088688.1, on the reverse strand, counting down.
ATTTAATATAATGAGAGGGGGGAAATTTAAAACTGCAAAGCTATCCTTCTCTGCAAACTGGCTCCTGTGAATGTGCAGTCACACATTTTTATAAGGATTTTAAAGATACAGTTTTAATAAGCACACTCTAGGCCCTAAATTATATTTACATGAGACACTAGGATGGCTAGGCATGAACTGTTTGAATATGTCAGGTAAATAAAACCTCATTAATACATTTATTTATAACCAGCTATAAAGCCTTGATGGTTAAATAATAGTTTGCATCTAAAAGAATGTATACATATTATTTAAACTGATAACTGGTCTGTCATGGGCATAATGCATATTTTTAAAACTGCCAGAACGTGTATTTATCTGAGAGACTGGAACAGCTCCAAAAAGCAGTCAAGTCAATAATATGCATTTACAACGTTCTGTGACAGAATCTTATGTTGCATAACAAGAGAAAAAGAACATTGTGACATTTTGGGGATCACCCACACCAGTAATGGGTTCTGCCACTGCCTGCCCTGTCGCTTTGGGTGCCTTAATGGTATGCTGCTATGTCTCAGAGTCCTGACACCAGCATAAAGGTCTCCCCATAGCTTCCAGTAACCTAGTTACTCCTTGCAGGGTGACCACAACAACCTTTCCTGTCCCAAATCTGTCTGCTCTGAAAGGCATGAAACCAGCCCCCAGACACCTGCTTGTTTTAGCACACACATATTCCACACAGTTTGCACAAGAGAGACCTGCTTGGGGTAAAAATAAACAAAAAGTTTATTTGATAGAAACATCACAGATCCAAAGATGAATTAGCAAAGGAAACATACATATGCATGTTACACAGAAAGTGAACAAAGATGCCACCTCGGGCTTTATGCTTTCAAATTAGATAAATCCCTTTTTTAACACAAGTTACCTATTGCCTTTGATCCGTTTCCCAGCATACCTCCTAACTGTAGAGGGGATCCAGCATTTCACAGACAGCTTCCTGCCTAGATGCTGTTATTCAGGTTTTGGATAGATTACACTCAGGGGTGAAAGTAACTTAAAGGATTTACCAGTACTCCGGAGTCCTTATGAGGGGGCGGGGCCTCAACCAGAAGAGGCGTGGCCTCTGCCTGAAATGGGTAGGCCTTTAAATCCCCGGGCGCTTTAAATCAGGATTTAAAGGGCCTGGGGCTGGGGCTGTGGTAGCAGCAGCTGGAAGCCCTGGGCCCTTTAAATCACCCCTGGAGCTACCAGCTGCAGAGACGGCTGGGAGCCCTGGGGGTGATTTAAAGGGCCTGGGGCTCCAGGTGCCGCTAAGGCCCTGGGCCCATTAAATCACCATTGGAGGGGGCTCCCGGCTGCTGCTGCTACCCCGGGGCCCCGGCCTCTGGTGGAGCTTTAAAGGGACCGGGGCTCCGCTGCAGTAGCGGCAGCCGGGAGCCCCTGACCCTTTAAATCACTGCCAGAGCCCTGCCGCCGCTTCCCCAGGGCTCCAGCAGCGGGGCTTGGGAGGCGATTTAAAGGGCCCCAGAGAGTAGTGGCAGTGGGAGCCCTTGGCCCTTTAAATTGCCACCTGAACCCCCCTGCTAGAGCCTCGGGGTAGCAGCGGCAGCTGGGGGCTCGGGCAGTGATTTAAAGGGCCTGAGGCTCTGGCTGCCACTACTGCCCCGGGCCCTTTAAATCATCCCCGGAGCCCTGGGGTAGCGGCAGCGGGGCTCCGGCGGCAAGTTAAAGGGCCTGGGGCGGTAGCTGTGGCCAAGACCTGGGCTCTTTAAATCGCTGCCAGATCCCCACCGCCACTACCCCAGGGCTCCAGCAGGCTCCAGGGACGATTTAAAGGGCCCAAGGCGGTAGCGGCTGCCAGAGCCCTGGACCCTTTAAATAGCCGCCGGAGCCCCACCGCTGCTACCCCAAGGCTCCGGGGACGATTTAAAGGGCCCGGGGCGGTAGCTGCGGCAGGCTCCCTGAGCCCTTTAAATCGCCACCCGAGCCCCACCGCCACTTCCCCAGGGCTCCGGCAGTATGGCTCTGGTGGCAATTTAAAGGGCCTGGGGCTCCAGCCGTGGCTGGGAGCCCCAGGCCCTTTAAACTGCTGCCAGGGGAAGCCGATCCGCCCCGGTATGGTGCACCGGCTCTTGCTGGTACGCTGTACCGGGGCATACAGGCTTACTTTCACCTCTGAGTACGCTTCAAACCTCTTCCCTTTTAACAAAGTTTCCAGGGGTTTTTTGCTTTTGTTTTCCCCTTCCTTTCTCTCAGACTATGGTGATTCATAGTTATTCAGAGCAGGGGAAATTCTCTCTCAATTTATAGTCTGGGTATCTCAGTGTCTTCCCAGTAATAGTAATGGTCCATCATTTATCTTTTCTGAGGCTGTACCATGGTTCATTACTTGCATCTGATTTTGTGTAAAACACCTGGCTTGGGAGGCACACCTCCCTGTCATGAGGTATATTTGACACTGTAGTACAGGTTATGAGCACAAATTTCTATATGCATAAATACAGAGATTCATAACCACAGTCTGTATACATATCTTATAATGTCCTTTAAACTCAGAACATTACAAGCTTTCATAAAAGACTCTTCGACATATTTTTATACACAACATTGTATACAACCAGTTGATTTAATTGCATATTCTTTGGGGTTCAGACCTCCTGTTTTCCCCATGCAGTGTCTGGACCCTGAATGTCACAGCCCCCTTGTGAGTGTGGTGCAGGAGTTTTGGCCACTGGCTATGATGTAAGCTTCACCTCTGCCCCTTCTTTTCTGGCAGGGCATTGGCTACTTTGTTCTCCAGTCGCTCAATGTGTTTATTACATCTGAAATGATCACTCTAAATCCATAGATTAATGGGCACCTTTCCCCCTTCTTGATATCTACACCTCCATTGGGCTTTTCCCAACCTTTACTGGGTAACGTGAATTTGTCAGCACTTTTACCATGCAGTCATTCATTCCACAGGAGCTCCGACACAGGTCATATGTGCTTAGTTTCCCTGTACCCAGCGGCATTCTGGCCCACAGCATTTCCTAGCTATGCTAGTGTCTCACCTGCCAGCAGTCTTCCCTGCTCCAAGGGGTGTCCTGGCCACACCATTTCCTAGCTGTGCCTTAGTTTCCCTGCTCTCAGTGGAGCTCTGGGAGCTCCCAATATCTCCTAGTTGTACCAGAGTCTCACCACTCCCAGCAGTCTTCTGTACTGTTAGTGGAGTACTGGCCCACAGTATTTCCTCTTAACCACAGTCTGTATACATATCTTATAATGACCATCAAGTTCAGAACATTACAAGCTTTTGTAAAAGACCTTACTCAACATATATTTATACATAATAATATTTTATACAACTAGTGGATTCAATTGCTTATTCTTTGAGGTTCATATTCACTTTTCTTCCCTTAGGAGGTCTGGACCCTGATTGTCACACACATACACGTAATAACATGTATTGCCTCTCGCTGATCCACATGTGGAAGGGCCCAATGATATGACAGTGCTTATCACACTGCCCTTCCCATAGAAACAAGAAATAAAAAAAATAAAATTTGACACCTGGACCTTGGCTTAATTTGCAATGCATAATCATTAAAGAAGCTAAAAGTAGACAGTGTGAACAGGGCAGACTCGGACTGCCAAAGACACAAAGAGGTGCCATTATTCTAGTGCTGGTTTCTGTGGAGCACATTTAAGCATGCTTCTCTGGCTGAAAAAGTGAAGTTTGCTGCACTGATGATTGCTATTGATCAACTGGCATTTTTAAAAGCAGAAACGTGAGTCAATCAGTGGTTTTGCCTTTTGCTCTCCACTATTTAACAGTGGTTGATCATTGACTGAGCTACTTCTGAAGTGTTACAAAACTACAAAAATAGATATAGAAAACAAGTTAACAAGTAATAAACGAGAGATTTAGTATCCCATAACTTTGACAATATATAGTGAGTAGCAATTTTCACTATATATTGAAAGGGGGGGGGGGGGGGAGGGGAAGGCAGGCAGCCAGGCATCTTCTTGTGGACCATTTGCCATTCCAACTTCCCAATTTCCTGTCTGCTTTGGGGATTTCTCTGTCTGCCGTGATGGTCAACGGCTAGAAAAGCCTCTGTTGTTCACAGGTAGAGTCTGAGACTATTATTTGAGAGCTACTGATCTAGAGCTCTCATTTTTCGTTTTCCTCTAGTGTCAAGTTCTATCTATGGACAGGCAAACCTCAGAAGGTTTTTGGAGGCTCTGTTCAGTTTTGACAAACATACAAATATTTCTAAGATTGGATTGGCTTCAGGCAAACTTCATTTGATCTAGAAATTGAGCTAGAAACCTCAAAGGAACATGCTTTCTCACTATATTTCTGAAATTTGAAATATTTCCATCATGGCCAGAATCAAAAATAGTTTCTCTTTCAGTCTTTTGATAAGTGTACTTATGTATCTGATCCTGGCTGTAGTCAGGAACTACAGAGCCATTCAAAAATGAAAACAAAATATTCATTGAACATTAAAAAAAAAAGTTTGATTTTTGGGAATTTTTGTTTCAGCTTTTATAGTATCCAAACTGATTCTAGACTACTGGTATTAATGATCGTGAACCAGGAGAGAATTCTAGATCTTTAAAGAGGCAAATTTGACATCGAAAAGACAGATGTACTTAAAAATTACCAGTGTTCTAAAAGGGATTCTATGCCTAAAGTCAAGGTTTAATGAGCAAAGAAAAAGAAGATAATTTGATATCAATCTGCCTGTCAGGACATTGCAGGATCAATTCATGGTTTACGGTTCTGTCAGTCAAAACTCATGTGAATGCCTTTTAGCTGTTCTAATTTGCACTGGGAACAAAACATGTCCCAGACTGCCCCCAGGATCAGGGTGGGCAAAGAGTGGTCAGTCTCTGCCCAGTCCATTTCCTCTTTCCCCATGCTGTGCTGAGCAGAGCTTGGGTGGAACTGATAATTGAGCCCAAATTCTTAATTACAAGTGAAAATGAGTTTGGTGAATTTGCCTTTGTCCATATTTTATACATACACACACTCTCTCACACACACACACACACACACACACACACACACACACACACACACACACACACACACACAGTCTAAGTCAATGACATAGTTTGAAAGAATTGGTATGAATAACAATTTCCACTCAAGAACTGACCAAGATCGCAACAGCCAGGGTGCTGCAGGTCAGGAGTGAGATATAGTGCTTAACTGTGTCAAGGAAACCCGATCATTCCCTCACTGTCATAAGCATTAAAATTCTCTAATCCACCATCCGCTCCCTGAAACTTACTTGGAACACTGGCATATTTTGGTCGCCTTTGGCAATGGAACAAGGATTAAGAACTGAAACAAAAGTGCTCACCAGTCTTTCCTTTCTTTGAGTGTGGAATTCATAGACAGCAAGTTGCTGAGCATCAAGGATAGTTGAGCCATAGCACTATGCCTATGATGAGAAATAAAAGTGAGTTTTCTCGTGGCCAGTCTACACTGTAATGGCTTTGCTGATATACTGGTGCAGCTTATATAGGCAAAAAGAGTTCTTTTGCTCATATTTAAACCACCTTTTCGAACAACATAAGATATGCCAGTAAAATGACTCATTGGTATAAGCTGTGGCTATACAGGATGTCATAGTGCAGGCTGTCCTGGTGCCCCCTTGCAGTCAGGCATGGCACTGTGGGTGAGTCCTGTGTGGATTCCTGTTCACCTGGAGTATAAACAAGTCCAAGCAGGCCTTCAGGTATCTAAGAGAGCCCCCTTTAAAAGGTCTCAGTTAGTAGCAGAAAAGGCCAACACAAAGCATAAGCAAAACATTTGTCTCAGCATATTAGAGGAGACACAACATCAGTCTACGTTTATTTGTACCACATGGGTTGACTGCTCACCTCTGCCCAGGCCCTTTACCAGCATGGTTCTCTTGACGTCATCTCATATGCAGACATCAGAGCTCAATGTCCAGGTTCCATAACCTCTGTATCAAGGAAGTCTAGGAATTGTAAGTCCCTCCATATGTTGAGTTGGGCATTCTTCCACCACACAAGTTATTGTCTCCGACTCTGCCCTACAGTCAACCTGGAGAGGAAACCAGGCCAATCCAGTGCTTAGTTGTGGCAACTCTGGACAAGCTAGAGAGTAACCTGTTGAGTCTGTTCAGAATCTATGATCAAGTGGAGAAGCAGCCAGGCACAGTGATAGATTCCTGAATTTAATCAGAGTGAGAGACACTCTTTCCTACCAATGCTTCCACTCTGTAAGAACGTAGTTTCCCACTCCCTGGTGGTGCTAATCATCCATGCAAGGTAAAGTGCCAGTAGTGCTCTTGTCCAGGTATGTGTGAGCTGCCATATCAAAGGGGTGTCAAAAGATCAGCCAGAATGTCACACCCCAGTCTGTGGGAGTGGAATTTCTTCCCAGAATTTGAGCAGACCTTCATGTTGGTACTGTGTATTGTTTCCTGTCTGAAGATTGGCCATCAGTCATCCAGAGATGTAGTAGATTGGTTTAATCTGTTCGGACTCTCCAGGCAGACATAAGAACATATAAGAACGGCCGTACCAGGTCATACCAAAGGTCCATCTAGTCCAGTATCCTGTCTACTGACAGTGGCCAATGCCAGGTGCCCCAGAGGGAGTGGACCAACAGGCAATGATCAAGTGATCTCTCTCCTGCCATCCATCTCCATCCTCTGACAAATAGGGCTAGGGACACCATTCCTTACCCATCCTGGCTAATAGCCATTAATGGACTTAACCACCATGAATTTATCCAGTTCTCTTTTAAATGCTGTTATAGTCCTAGCCTTCACAACCTCCTCAGGTAAGGAGTTCCACAAGTTGACTGTGCGCTGCGTGAAGAAGAACTTCCTTGTATTTGTTTTAAACCTGCTGCCTATTAATTTCATTTGGTGACCCCTAGTTCTTGTATTATGGGAATAAGTAAATAACTTTTCCTTATCCACTTTCTCCACATCACTCATGATTTTATATACCTCTATCATATTCCCCCTTAGTGTCCTCTTTTCGAAGCTGAAGAGTCCTAGCCTCTTTAATCTCTCCTCATATGGGACCCGTTCCAAACCCCTAATCATTTTAGTTGCCCTTTTCTGAACCTTTTCTAGTGCCAGTATATCTTTTTTTAGATGAGGAGACCACATCTGTATGCAGTATTCGAGAGGTGGGCGTACCATCGATTTATATAAGGGCAATAATATATTCTCCTTCTTATTCTCTATCCCCTTTTTAATGATTCCTAACATCCTGTTTGCTTTTTTGACCACCTCTGCACACTGCGCGGACATCTTCAGAGACTTAACTGTAATGGCATGGCACTGAATTTCTTGCAGAGCTATGTACAGTAACACATACAAACTGGAGGTTGGTATATAGTTCAAGCAGTCACTAATAATAATACAAGTGATCGAATTCAGCTGTGTTGACAAGCTGATGTGGGGACTGTGCCCCTAGACCTCAGAAATGTATTCAGTTGGAGCAAATGCCCAGGCCAGTACAGATATATGAGGGACTGAAGGGTCTGCTCCCCTGGAGATTCCTGATAGTTTTTGTATCAAGGCGGTACAGGAAAAGATCTCTATTTTCAGATATTCCAAGTGAGACCAGTATGTCAGGCTATGGTTGAGTTTTACCCACAATTATGTGACAATTGGTTGGAATGGCAGTAAGTAACCTTTCATATAAATCATTTCCAGTGTCAGCAATACAGATGTTATTAGCATACTTTTCGGCCTGTGTTTCAGGAAAATTGTATGTGCATATATATTGAACAAATGAGGAGACAAACTGATCCTTGTGGAAGGCCATTGCAGAATGGTTTAAGGCAATTGATTTTCTCCCCATTTTACAGGATAAAGCTTCAGTTACTAAATTATTTCTCGGATGAACTGCACCATCAGCCTACTGCGAATAACTTGCAACAGTTTGGCATTCAGCCTGATAGTCCACACAGTGTTGTAGGCTGCCATAAGGCCAATAAGGACTGCACCAACTTTCTTTCCTGGCTCAAATGCATTTTCTATGTCTTGCATCAGACAGAATACATGATTTTGGGTGCACTGTCCCCTTCTGAATCCAGCCTGAATGCAAGGCATTCGAGAATTTACTACCTCATTAATCCATATCAGAATGAGTCTCTCCATCAGTTTATAGATAACACACAACAGAGAAATTGGTCAGTAGCTCTTTGGGACTGTCAATGGTTTCCATGGACTGGGAACAGCTAAGACCTGCACCAGAGTTTTGGGATGCTTGAAGCAGCCGGCTTTTTGGCGATTTGCCCAAAACAAGAGGTGAACACATAGTGGATATTATCTAGACCAGGAGCCTTGCTAAGTTGCAATTAATGTATAACCATGTTGAGCGCTTGATCGGTAAAAGGAGCATAAGGTTTGTGTCCACACTCAGAGTCTTCCATCTCTCAGCAACCATTATTTTAATTGCATAGCTGAAAACTTTATCTTGGTTAGAAGCTCTGCCATTGGCCACCAGATGAGATGAGATGGAGTTTCTGTGATTCGGTATTCCCTCTTACCCAGACTAGAATTTCCACTCAGTCTTGTAATAGTTTGCCAGGCTTTGTGACTGGAATGCATGAAGTTCGATTTGGAGACCATTTTCTTTACATTGCTCAGGCCTGGTTCAATGTAGAACGTAAAAAAGAGCTCTACTTTTGTCAAAAACCTTCTGTTCATTCTTAGCAGATTTAAATTCCTGATATACTGTGATTGTATCAGATGACCATCCAGGACTGAATTGCTGATGAAATCCCTGATATCTGTGCAGAGGCCAGAACTTTATTACAGAACCGTTGGTAGACAGCATTTATATTGTTCAGAATATCAGGCTCTGAGTCCCTACCCACAAGAAACTTCAACTTGGATTGGAACAGATCCCACCTTGCCTTCTGGAAGTTCTACTGGGGTTTCTGGAGACTACTTGTAGTTGGAATTTGCATGCCTGTTGTGATCAAGCATGGCTGATGCTGGGCTCAAGGAAACATATCAAGCAGTTTTCACTCTCTGACCACCAGTGGGTGTTGTCCAGTTTTAGAAACAGCAAGATCAGGAGAAGAGTCCAAGGTCCATCCTTTGCCATAGAAAGTCGGATGCTGTTTAGGATCACACAGAAGCTGCAGATTAGGTGCCAATGCCCATTCTTCTAGCCTTACTCCACCCACAGCATCATCAGGATATCCTAGTTGGCAGATGGAGGTTTGTAGAAATTGATAAGAGTCGGGTCCCTCAGTTTTATAGGCACCATTTGATAACATAATTTGTACCTGATAATGACACTGGAGTTGCTGGAATGCCTTCCCTGATGTAGGATGACATCCTGTATTACCTGTGATGAGGGTAAAACAACAGCAAAGCCAGGGACTGAAAGTTGAATGTCAATAGTAGCATGTGTTTCTTAAAGCAAGATGACATGTGCTTTATGTTCTATGGCCAGCTAGAAGAGAATCTCTCTCGGCTGCTGCAATGCCCTCTATATTAAGGCACAGCATCTTGAGAACTGACCCCAGAGCTAAGGTTTGTAATGCTGGCCCTAACAGGGGCCCCATAGGACAATGACTTCTTTGCTTTTTTACCAGAATTTGAGGTCTGATTTTGCATTTAATCCTCGTTAGCTTTTCTTTTGCTGCTGATGGGGTGAAGGGAACATGCCACATGTCCTAACCAATACAACAATGCTGGCTAAACTCTGTAGCATAGACCTGGCCTCAGTCTCTCTCATGTTTACATTACTTAGCCCAGCGTTTAAAAAATAGTTCATCTTTCTTGTCCCTTATCAAAATATTGTGGAACAGACTTATCAATCTTCATTACCTTACACAATACACTGAAGAATATTCATTACTTGGTTCCTTTGCATTAATAATATCTTTAATATTTAATTAGCACTCCAAGATCTACAGTGTTACTTGGAGACTAATGAAGAGCACAGAGCAATCTTAAAACCCTGGCAATGTGAAACATATACTTTAATGGCTTCTATAGGATGAGGCTTTAAATCAGATTTGTAGCTAAGCTTCACATTTTAATGTGAAAACAGGTTGCTTCCTTGTTTTATCTTCTGGGAATATATCACAGGAGCATGAACATTGAATGTTAGCAGCGTTGCTTGCAATGAAAGTCATCTCAGAGACCTCAAATGTAATTGCTTCGGTAGTTTCAGCCCCTCATAGATAATACAGTATGAATTTTATAATCACAAAGTAACAAATTTGGCTTATTTTTGTAAGATTAGTTAAACTTGTCTTCAAGAGTGCTTCATGATCAAGTCAGGCTAGAAACAGAAATACTATCTACCATAAATGGAGCATAAAACCTTCCAAGGTCAGAATTGAGGTCAGGAACAGGGTAATATGGACTTGAACCCGCAGAGCAGCTGCTCTGCACTGTATTTAGCCTGTGAATAAAGAAGGGGCTTTTGTGAATTATTACAAGACACTTCCCTTCCACCACCTATACTTAAATATACCATATATGTACCAGACTACAGGGCAGAGATTTATTTCCTGATGTAGTGAAACCTAGGCTGCAAAAAAAGTGGGGTTGGGGGGGGAGGAAGGTTTACGGCTGCAAAACTAACACACACATTTGCTATCATAGCTTTTATTGCATGGTAGCTAAACGAAGTAAGCACTATGCCTTTGCTCATGGTTCACCTAACCTAGCTACCTCATGGTAAAAACCACAGTGCCTTGTCTCCACTAGGATTTCACAGTGGGATAGCTAACCCTGTCGGGGAGAAAACACACTCTTTTTTTTTTTTTTTTTTTTGACAGTGAAGACAAAAGGTTAGATTTTTAACTCATAATTTGCCTTCCAAGGCAGTAAAATACTTGCTAAATAATTTCTCTGTCCTCTGGACAGTTGAACATTTCTTTTTGACAGAACTACATTATTATTTTTTTCGCTGTGGAAGGCTGACCTTCCCCTGAATAGTTCTGCTTGCCACAGGGCCAGCACCTAAAGTTTTGCACACCTTCAGCGGCTCCAAAAGCTTAAGCTATTGAGCTTGATCAGGCTATAAATTTTTCTTTGTATCACACAACAGTAATCAGCTGAACATTTTTCCTTGGGTGATCGACTTGTTTTGTGTTTCTACTAAAACAGCACTGATGAGCCATGAGAAGTCAAGAAAAGGAATCAAGGTGTTTTTTATGTAAGTAACTTGCTGCTGGTGTTAGATTGATCAACTGAGCTGTTTAGGAAAGGTGAACCAAGCAGGATGAACTGATTAGAAAAACAAAAAATCCTTGATTTATTTTTTCTAGTGATATGCATTCTTTTTGTAACTCATAATCTATGCTGCCTCACATCTGCTGTTCACTCAGTTTTTATATCTATCGCCCTCTCTTTTAATACTTATCAACAACAAAAAACTTGAACTGCCATCAATTTTCTTTTTAGCATCAGTAATAAGTTAGCACCTAAAACCCTGATCCTTCTCTTATTAAAGTCAATGGAAAAAAAATCATTGGCTGCAATGATGCAGGATCAGGCCCTAAACAGCCACCTGAGTAAAATTGTGAACTAAAATGCTTTTATTGCTTTATGGGAGAGGTTTTCTGAGCAAAACTCCATCATTCTATGGTCCTAGCACTGTGCAGACCCAGAGCTAAGAAAATAAAGAGCAGAGAGCGAGAGAGTTTTGTGAAAATATTGTTGGAGCCATGCCTTCTCCTTTGTCTAATTGTTACATCTAGGCGATCCAGGGTTTTTCACATACTATACTTCCGAGCTCGAAGGGTTTTCACATTGGCTGTAAAATGCAGTGCACTGTTTTGTTTTTAAACTACAGCCATGTGAAAATTGCAACTGAGATGCTAGACTTGGCATTGGAGATGTATAAACCTATACGCTCCACTGGGGGACAAGGTCAAAAATTGGAAGGTGATTTTTAAGTGTGTATCTTTGCTGTAATTACATTCAGTAAATCACTGTAAAAATAAACCTTTCATTTGATTAAAAATAAACAGGTATATTCTTACAATATATTTTTAATTTCTTCCTTTTGTCTCTCTATTTGTGAAATATTCTCTCAATTTTTTTATTTTAATGCAGACATTTTCTTTATTCTTACATTCCCCACATCTGCTGTCTAGCCAGGGCAGAATACCTTTTTTTAACCCTCCGCACAAGCAGTCCTGTAAAAATGTGGCAGATTGCAGAGTTCAAGTGCTCCAAAATGTGAAGCAAAACAGCTGCCCCTAATCACTTGCACAAGTGAGGTTTTTGGAGCTTCGATTTCAGATCTCATCTGCCTGGAATTCTCCATTTCCTGTGTCCAGATCAAGTGGCAGACAGTGTCACAGAGGTCTTTGATATATGGACACTGATTCAGAGCTGGTGCATGAGTCTTTGCATTAACAACCCTGTCACATTTTTAAATTTGATATGATTTCCAGACACTTTGTTCATGTTCAGTTAAGAATAGTCCTGCCAAAGAGTCGTGCACAATGGTTAGAAGTCATTTATCAAGCCAAAGGTAGTTCAGATTAATGAATAGAGTGGGTTTTTTATGCATTGCTCACCATTTAAGAAGAACAATCCACTTAGAATGTCAAGTATAGTCACTTGCAGCAAACAGAAATTCAGCCCCCTCATTTCCTTAATGCACCTTGACTGTCACCTAATTAGGACAGCCTTCTCTCAAGAATCTGCTGTACACTTCACTTAAACAGACATGTTGTATTGAACTGTTGTTGAACAGGCAGTTCTTTCATGAATGAATCCACTTCAGCATGCATGTCCCAACTACTCCAAGTGAGGACTGCACATAGAATGAACTGATATTTGGTTTCAGGACAATCTTCAGTGAAGTAAGTTATCAGATACTGGTAGTGGGGACCATAGAAATACCTAGACAGGTTAGGATTGTATCCTCATATCTGAAACAGAATATATTGATTCAGTTCTAAACTGAAGGACTATGAAGTAATCCTGGTAATGGGATGTTAGCTAAGTATTTGTCTTTGATGTTGTATGTCATGGATAGAGTTCTTCAAGAATTTTCTGATCCAAAACCTAATGCAAAATAGGATGAAAAAATCAAATGAATGAAACACAAGCAAGGAAAATCAAAAGGTAATTTTCCCTTCAGTGTTTGTCTTGCTTTGAAAATCTTACTCAAACTTAGTGAAATTTGAAAATAAACCACATAGTGAACAATGATGAAAATAGAATTAGATTTAATTATTCCAATTTTAATCACCTATGTTGTCATTAGTAGCACATGGAAATAAATTAAAATGAGTTCTTTGTTAACAATGAGCTTTTAAACAGGAAAAATTATCAAAAGGGTAATTAAATGAGTTATTTTCATATGTATATTGCACAACTGCATTTGGTCATTAGAAATTAAACATTATTGCTGCAATATACTTAAATCATCTGACAATTTAGCATTTGCTACAGCATTTTATCAAACTGAACTTTCTGATCAATGATGCTTTGGAATGTGAATTGTGTAGATGGTAATACTGGATGTTCACTGCTTTCAAATCCAGCCCTCTGTTTACCAAGCATAAAGACAAATGCCAGTTAAACTACTTTCTGTTCTATCCTTCTGCTGTTCAAGTGCAGGAAGAATTATCTCCATCAATATTTAATGGCCTAATCCTAAACAGACAGTGCCACAAGTACAGGCAATAGTCCTGTTAACTGCTGTTAATTTTCAAGCATAGAGGCTGAAATGGACTATAGAGTTACTGGAAATGAGTAGAAGTACATTTCCCTAAGGTAAAATACACTCAACAGTCTCCGAATAATGGAATTAGATCTCTTTCATAGTTCTGTTTAATGGGTTAAATCTGTGCAGTCCTCCATGTTCATTTGGGGAATGTATCTTTTCCATTTTCTCCCTGAGATTCATTGTAGCAGAGCTTGTGGGTAGCTGACTCAAGCTGGGTGTGGTGTGTTGTTTTTTCCCCATCTGCTCATTGATTTCTTATTGAATTAGCTCCTTAAATAATCACGCTTGTTTCCCTAGAGTCCTTGTCCAGGTCTCTGGAATCTGGTCTATCACTGGCCTCTTTTTGTATACCAGTATTTCGTGGCAACATATGACATGACTGAAGTTGATTAAATGTATTTGTCGATGTATGAACCATAAATATAAAACAATTTTCCCAAAGAAATGTAGTATTTGAAATATGTATGATGTTTGCATTTGATAAGACTTGATCTCTGAAATGGGATGACTATAAGGCAAATCTCTGCCCTGTTATAAGACTATAAGGCAAATTATGAGTTAAAAATCTAACCTTTTGTCTTCACTGTCCAAAAAAAAAAAAAAAAAAGAGTGTGTTTTCTCCCCCACAGGGTTAGCTATCCCACTGTGAAATCCTAGTGGAGACAAGGCACTGTGGTTTTTACCATGAGGTAGCTAGGTTAGGTGAACCATGAGCAAAGGCATAGTGCTTACTTTGTTTAGTACCATGCAATAAAAGCTATGATAGCAAATGTGTGTGTTAGTTTTCCAGCTGTAAACCTTCCTCCCTCCCCAGCCCCACTTTTTTGCAGCCTAGGTTTCACTACATCAGGAAATAAAGCCGACTCTCTTACTTTTGGATTATTCCTAATAAAATGTTTGCCTCTGCTCTGTGTTCCTAGCCCCCTGTTTCCATCACAAGGTGACATGGTGTCAGAATTGACTGAAACCCACTTTCAGAGATGAGAGACAACATAAAAGGAAAGGAATAAGAGTGTCTGAGTGAGTGAGAGAATGAAACTCCTGCTTGTGAGGAAAAAAAAAAAAGAGGGTTTGTTTACCTAAACTCCAATCACGCTGGGAGCTCTGCTGCTGGAGCGTAACTGAGAAATGCAGGAGAAAGAACAGCTAAAGCTCTGAGTAGAGTTGCCAGGGCAGGAAGAGCCCCCACTTGAGGACAAGCAGTGTCGTCAATTATCATGATCGTATTGCGAATCTTACAATATTTGGTGCTTTTTTGAATGCTCCAGTTTCTGGAATCAATTATCTCAGAATCTCAGCTCTCACTAAAAAAATAAATACATTTCTAGCTATTATGGCTTTAGAGAAAAGCTTGCAAATGTGAACCCCTAAATGTTCTAACACTAGAAGGCAAATAAAAAGAACTGCAAATTTATTAATTAAAAAAAAATCTCATGAGTTTTAAGCCAATCTCCTGATTTTTGGGAACCTAACATGATTTTTGAATGCATGGGGTTCGCAATACAGGAGTTGGAAAGGAGTAAGCAGATAGGGCAGAGAAAAATAAACTTAATTAAGAAGCATCTCTTCAGAGAAACTGGGCTGTAAGCCAAAATCAAAGAAGCTGCAGTGAAGAGCTTCAGGTCCCATAAAAACAGAAAGGGAGGCCCATTGTGAGAGAGAGAGAATTCAAGCTGTTTTATAGGCTCAGAAGAAACAAACAATACAATAAAACTGAATTTGTAAAGGAAATTGAGTAGAGCCAGTTGGAAATTTTTCAGAATGCAGGTTTGTCGAACCTGAAATTTATCAAGAAAGTGAGTTGGGTTCGATGAACTTTCAACCAATCACAGACACAGTTCCAACAAAATCCTGCCAGCTTATCTGGTGGGCTGCTGGGTATTCCCATCAGACATTCTACAGGACTCCAGCCTTCGAGGGCTTGCGACTCCAGAGCAATTTCCTCTTGGAAACACCAAGTTTTTGAAACATTATTTTTATTTATTTATTTATGGTTCATGAGAAATTTGGAAAAATTTCATTCTGATCTGGAACAAACAGATTTTCCAATGCCAGAATTTCTCACTAACCAGAAATCCCTAGTTTCAGACTGCTCTAAAAATAAATTAATTTAGAAGAGCAAAGGAGCTAATATTTCCCACAATCCCACAGAAGGACCAAAATGGATGACATTTTGAGCAGTTTTGTGTTGCATTAAAATTTGTGAATAGGAATGAAGACTAACAAATAAATGTCTTTATATAGCATACACCAGGGGTAGTCAATTGTTTTTGTCAGGGTCTAAATTTCTTGGTCAAGATATAGTCAAGGTCTAGACTCCAGACAAAATAATAAAAAATAACAATAATGATAACAAGTAAATAAATAAAAAAATGTTGGGGTCTGTTCAAAAGCATCTGGCAGTGCAGATTTGGCCTGCAGTCTGCCTACTGACTACCCTTGCTGTACACCATGGCAGATGAGGCATGTGCCAGATTGATGGCACCCAATCTAACTTGAGATAAGAAGGATGTGTATAAAACAATGAACACCGAGGGACCCACACAGAATAAAAAGGGAGAATACAAGTATGCAGATTTCATTATAATGAGGTTAAAAAACTCAAAAGAGAAACACAAATCAGCAACTTAAAGCAACTCAATCAGAAGGTTTAAGGAACATGCAATACATGGAAAACTATGTGTAGAGGACACGGTAAATCTTTTATTCAGTTAGCTTTTACCTGACATGCAGGAGAGAGAGTCTGCCAGATGGGTGGATGGGGAGTTTGTGGAGGCAGAAGATCGACTCGGGTGGCATCATTGGGTTTTGGGAAATTACAACAAATAGAAAAAAAGGTCCTGTTGAGTTTAGGGAGGCAGAAGGGGTATTACTGGGTTTTAGACAGCGGTGTTGTGAGAACTGGGGATGTAGAAGAGGCACATGCTGGCTCAGGGGGACAAGGAAAGTGGGAACGCAATGTTTAGGGAAAACATTGGGTTTCTGTGTTGCTGTTTTGAGGTGGCAGAGGGTGGGGCCTGTTAGGTTGTAGGGGCAGGGAAAATGTGTGTGTGGCTATGTCCACACGATGACTTAGAGGTGTGATTCCCCTGCTCGTAAACACATCCTTGCAGTAACTTGATGAGAGTTACACCTCGTATAAATAGTAGCATAGTTGCAGTAACCTGGGCAGGGGCAGAGGCATGGCTGAGCCATGCAGGGAACATACCCACAGTTTTCTGGTGGGTTTGTACTCAGCATGGCTCAACCATGCCTCTGCACAGCTACATTGCTAATTATAGTTGTACTAGCTCTCCAGCTGCTGTGAGTAGTATGTGTACACAATCCGGAAAAGAATCACACTCCTACTTTGTAGTGTAGACAGGAGAACTGGGGAGGAAGAAGGTAGAACCCACTGAATTGGGTGGGAAAGTCAGGGAAACTACTTGCTTGGGAGGAGTGGTCTTGCTTGTGAAGAGCGGAAACTCCAAAAAACTCCCACTTCTCCTGAGAGAGCAGTTTTATTTATTTATTTATTTTAATAAAAAGCCAGAATTTTCTGTGTTCCTGGGCTTTGGCCTTTCTGGTAAAAAACAGTCTTGTAGATTGGCTGGGGAGGAGGTAAAATCTTCAAAGCTAAGAGTTTGGACATTGTTTCTTTACCATTAAGGACCAAATTATTAAAGGTATTTCAGTGCCTAACTACTACTGAAATCAATAGGAGTTAGGTGCTTAAATAGCTTTGAAAATCTGGGCCTACGTGTCTACCATGGAGTGGCTGTGTCTTGAACTATTCTTTGCAATTCCTGCTTGTTTTTCCTTACAGCCCTCCTATTGAACCAATATATTCATACAATAAACATCCCAATAACTAGGGCAATATACAAAGTGGCTCCACTTTTATCACAGGCATACGAAGAAACATCCTACCTAAAACTATTTAAAGTTATCAGAGATTCATAAAGGGGGCTCCTTTGAAGCAGAAGACCCTACAGACATAGCAGGAGGCCAAACAGATTATTTAAGACAAAAAATGAAGCTGCATGTCTGACCACAGAGGAGCTGATATGTTTCTAGAAGTTACCTTGTAGTATTTCAATTATTTGATACATAACTTTCTTTTCTATGGAATTGAATGTAATGGTAAGAAAAAAAGACTCATTTTTCACAAAGACCAAGAAGAAGATTGGTGTGAAAAGAGAGGAGAGAGAGAAATAGGTGGGAAAAGGGGAAAAGGAGGAAGAGATAAGAGGGAATAAGCAGTCAATAAGAGGGAAAAGCCTACTGTTCCTCCCATTTAATTGTAATTCTCATCCCTCCCCATCTTTTTTCATCACATATCTTCTCCTTTTCCCCCTGCTTCCTTCCTTCCCCTTTCAATCCATCTGCCCTGTTCCTTTTTCATTTCATGTTTGTTCCCTCCTCCCTTATGAATTACTTTTCTCCCTGTCTCCTCTTCACTTCCCTCTTATTTTGTCATCTTACAAGTGGTGTTTCTTCCCTTTCTCTTCAGTGCTCTCCTTTTTTCTGTTCCATCTCTACTTCCTTTGGCCTCCTATATCCTTCTACTTTTCTCTAGCATGTGTTTTTTTTTACACTACATTTTCTCATTTCTTTCTTTATTCCTCCTTACTTCTTCCCTCATCCTTTTTGTCTCCTCTTCCCCCACCAAAACTTGAGCAGAAGATCAAACGGGGAAACTCAGCAACACGAATTAAAGATTTGATGGAACTTGAATGTAACTAATAAAATACTTTTGGATTAGCCACAGTTACTAACAGTTTTTAATAGCTGACAAGTTGCAGTTTCTAATTGGAGAACAAGAGGGTTGTGGGCATAAGTGGACATAGTGGATGAAGCAATTAAATTGACGATTCCTTGTTACAAACTGGTCCAACCCACCACCCTTTTCCTGGATATTCTGTATTGTTCCTGGTTTAAGTGGTATGCAAAAGTTTAAGGAACTGGGCTAAACACATTTATTGTAAAATATGGTTCATTTGAGATGCAAATTACTTGAATTTGTATTTTTTCTCAATAAATATCCTCTCATTTCACTTTCAGTCACTGAAAGGTGGAAATGAGAACTACATTTAATGATTAGAGCATCAGTACTATTTCATAAAGCCTGTTTTCAAGGATGCAATCATCCAGATGTTGCAGCTTTCAGTAACATTGTAATACTATGCATGTTCACACTTTGGTGTGCATTAAAAGCACAGTTTATAAATGTATGAGATGCATACAATAAATATGAAATATCATTCTAAAATATATTATCTCCAATAATCAAATTTTATAACCTTTTAATTGACTGGTATTTAGTGTTTAGCTATTTAAGAAGTGATCATAGCTAATCATCCACTGAAGTTAATTATTTGTAGATAGAGCTGGTCAGTAAAAGTATGCCTTTTCTGTGTTCAGAATGTGGCGCTGTTCCAATTTCTTAATGGGCTACATTTAGAATGGTATCTCTAGTAGAATATTGATACTTCTAGCATATGTATTACATCAGAATGAGTCATATGACAACACCTCTGATTAGGGTATGTGATTAACTGACCTGACTAAAGGATATATCCTGAGCTGGTGTAAATCAGCACAGCTCTATTGATGTCAGTATAGTTGCTCTGATTTATATCAGCTGAGGAGTGGGACCTAAGCCTGGCAAACAAAACAAACACAAACTCATTTGCAAATACTGGATCATTCAGGATGAATATTGTCACTATAAAACATGTTATTTTAAAAACAAGTAATTTGGAGCAAATTCTCCTTTGAGTTACACAGGGATATATCTGGAGTAACTTCTCTAAAGGTAATGGTGTTACACCAAATTTACTTTGGTGTAAGGCTCAGATCACAATTTGGTCCTTACATAGAATGACCAGTTGTCCAAAGAGTCCTGAAAATATAGTTTCATTAGTGTTATCATATTGTAAGATTTTTTTAAAGAAAAAAATCCTTTAATTGGTTATCTCAAATAGTATCTCCAGTTACCACAGATGACATGACAGATGGGAAATGATGTAATAATGCAATTCCTAAAGTACTCTGCAGTCCATCTATATTTTTAATTTTTGTTTCCTATTGGGCACATGTAGGCTATAAATGTCAGCCCTTTAATAATGTCTCATATACAGAGTAGAACATAACATTTCAATGCAAACACACACACACAAAGCCAACGGATGGAATCTGAACACATAAGAATGACTAGGTTTCACAACAACCATTGGAGAAGAATATACACTGATTTTCTATATTGAACAGCTATTAAATCCAGGATACAGCTCTGTAATGAAAATCTTTTTCAAGGCAGTTTTAGCCCATTGCTGGGAGATAGCAGACACCTCTGTGAAACTGATATTCTTTTCATGACCACCTGATGCCAAACTTTCATTCACCAGCTAGAACTGAGTAAAGTAATACATAATTCCTTATTCAGTGGCCATGCCAGAGTACAACAGAAAGAAGACATTACAGCAGCTGCCCACTAAGTCAGCCTAGAAAAGTTTTTAAGATTTAATTCTGTATCCCATATTCATAAGAACAGCCCTATGGAGTCAGACCAATGGTCTATCTAGCCCAGTATCCTGTCTTCTGACAATGGACACTGCCAGGTGCTTCACAGGGAGAGAACAGAGCAGGGCAATTATTGAGTGATCCATCCCCTGTCATCTACTCCCAGCTTCTGACAGATAGTGTCTTATGGGGTTGCATTCCTGGCCATCTTGGCTAATAGCCATTTACGGACTTATCTTCCATGAACTTATCTAATTGCTTTTTGAACCGTTATAGTCTTGGCCTTCACAACTTCCTCTGGCAAGGAGTTCCATGGGTTGACTATGTGTTGTGTAAAACAATACTTCCTTTTGTTTGTTTTAAATCTGCTGCCTATTAATTTCATTGAGTGATCTCTGGTTCTTGTGTTATGTGAAGGAGTAAATAACACTTCCCTATTTACTTTCTCCACACCACTCATGATTTTATAGACCTCTACCATATCCCTGCCCTTAGTTGTCTCTTTTCCAAGCTGAACAGTCCCAGGCTTTTCAATCTCTTCTCACATTAATTGCAGCGTAGACATACCCTGAGTTCATCATTAAGATCCCACGGACTCAAAGTTTCTCTCTCTTTTTTCACATACTTTCACCTCTTTCTCACTATAAACTTATACTATAATTATTTGTGTACTATCTCGCTTGGTGCTGTGCTTACAAATTATGGCCCCAATCCTGCAAACTGACCTGCATGAGCTGATTCCTGGAAGTCCCACTGACTTCAGCGGGAGTCCACATGGATTTCCATCCATGCAGATCAGCACGCAGGATCAAGGAGTATATGGGAATATCTACTTCATTCCCTTATGGGCCTCAAATGTACCTAATAAAGCCAGCAAAAAGCAGTGGTTCTCATAATGTATGACAAGAAACTAATACCTGCTGTCTTAGAGCAGCATCAAAGGAAAAAAATAACTAGTGGTATATTAATCAATGCATAAATGCACAGAAATCAGGAAATTGGATTTCCTGGTAAACTCTTTAGGGCATGGACTGCATTTTACTGT
Source organism: Emys orbicularis (assembly GCF_028017835.1). NCBI lineage: Eukaryota > Metazoa > Chordata > Testudines > Emydidae > Emys > Emys orbicularis. The sequence goes on along the minus strand of NC_088688.1, from coordinate 58,771,424 downwards.
GTGTTTGTAGAGTGTCTAGAACAATGGGACCCTGACCCTGACTGGAATATGTGAGCACAAGTGAAATATAAATGATAACAACAGCATCCAATTTGTAATAAAACATGTCTGGGTCTAGGACTAAAAGGTCTTTGTATGTGAAAATGGATGTAACTGAACATTTTTGCTTTAAGAAGACCAAACTGTCAAGTTTGGCCTTGACAGTTTACCATTACAAATATGAACTTCCACTGAAATTTGTTTATCATCTGTTAGAGAATGTCTGCTACTAAGTTGTTTTCTATTCAAATGAATTCCAATTATATTATTGGATCTTATCAGAATCTCTGAAAATTGAACTTTTTAGTATCTTCATAGTATGCTTTGTTTTTTCTCCTGGTGTATATTACACTTCTGGTTGCCAATTACCGTTAACCCAAGCACCTTGCAACACTTTAATGACTATTAATTTTTAGATAAATGATAGTTCAATAGGTGAAAAATTGTTTTTGATATAGAAATAGATATCTGGTAATCTTTTATTGTATGTATACACTGAACAGACTTCATTGTTTTTAAATATCTCTATAATGTACATTTAAAGTATCAGTAATTAAAAAACATATTATAAAAATTTGATGAAGTATCCAACACCAATTCAGAATAAGTAAATGATTTTTCCTCATTTGAGCAACTTTCCTGTTCAGAATTATATGAAAAACAACAAGACTGAGAAAATCAAAACTAACTTGGAAAGTTTCAGAGAAGAATATTGTATCTAACTGAAATTGCAGAGGAAATTTAGGTAGGCAGAATGTGATTATATACATTGAAATTTGCCTGAGAGACTATGGCTAAAGTGCTAATTATTTTGAATAGTGCCACAGCATCTTTAATCACCACATGTGTTCAGGACCTCAGTTTTAAGTGAAGTGTTATCTTAAAATAAATCCTCAAGCAGCGTAGTGCCGGCTAATGCAATGCTGGGGCTCCAGTCCAGTACTCTGAGGGAAAAATCCCACCTATAAGATCACCAGAACATCATTCTATAGCACCTGGTATTTTCCTTAGAAGTTCCTAGTCCCTATCCAACTACTGACTAGGACCAATCATGTTGAATATGTTATATGTATCCGGATCACAAGCTAAGGTGCTTGATCTATGAAAGTAGATTAATGTCTAACTAACACGATGTGGGAGGAACCTCATATTTTGAAGTTCTCTGCATGTATTTTTGCAAGTGCTACTTGGGCTTAATTGGTATTCTCCCATTGGGAGTAATGTGTTGAGGTCCTGATTACAGCAAATCCTAGGAGGGGTTCAGATGTACCTTTTAAAATGAACGAAAATATGGCCATTGGGAGATTACTTGCAATTTATTCTTCTACCTCTATGCAAAGAACAAACATATACCACCCTTATTATTGTTAATTGGAGTTACCTATGTAAATTCTCTAATAACGAATGGACAAAGAGATCCCTTGTCCTCCTTCAAGGAATAAATCTCAGTGGGTATGTTACTCAGCTGCCTATTCTGTCTTCTTGGTAATACTCCACAGTTCACACTGGAGGAAAGTACAGAAAACATTTCTAAGGAGCTGAAGTTTTAAGCTTTAAAAACAGTAGTCATGGCATTCAAGAAAGTTAATAGCAGGATATAATAATTAGGCGAGGCCTATCTTTCCCTGAATCTCATGTAGCAAGAGCACAGACTCAAGACATCAGGAGAGGCAAGTAAAAAGCACATTGATATTAGCTTAAAAATTAAATAGTGGAATTTTATATGGACTGTTACTTTGTAGCTGAGATATTATTTTCAATGAAAAGTGGTGGCCAGATCCTGAAATCAGTGGAGGTTTTGCCTGAGAAAGGACTGAAGGTTTTACCCTACATTTGAAAAGTTATTATGCAATATGATTATTTCCAGTCTGTTCAGACTTGTAAAGTGGGGCTCTCTCCAGTTAGCTGATTCAACAGAAACAATCCGGTAAAGTATATGCTATATTAGTTAAAGGTTTACCAAGTGAGTTCCCATGGTTTCCTTTTCCCTCACTGAATGCATTCACATGCACTGGAAAGGAACTGTGAAGTGGAATGCATCCGGGGTATTAGGCCTCAGGATGTATTATTTAAGGCATATCAGGTTGTCTGGTCTAGTGCATTTACATGGGAAACTTTTAAAGTTCCTTTCCCTTGTTCCAATTCCAAAGCAAAAGTTCATGTTAAATTAAATCATTTTTGGCTTTGTTTAATTTTGGAAGCAATCTTAGTAGACTATAGCTGTGTTTTCACAATGTATGTTGGAGATGAAAGGGGACTCAGGATGGCAGGTTTTTTAAATGCCATGTTTCAGATGTGATGTTTATTGTTTTCCCCCCAGTGTGACTGCATTTCAACGGAATTATATTGTAAATGCCTATAACCTTCCTGCCTAGTATAAATATTGTACTCCTGCCTTCCATTCCAGATTTCTGATGAATAAATGATATTATGGGGTGGCAATGCTACAACCAGAAAAATATAGTCAACATCTTCTGATCCCCAAAATGAAGCATTCAGAGAAGCTGCTGGTGTTTTTCTGGTACTGTTCCTTGGAAGTCTTGGTGATGAGAGTTATATTTCATTCAAAGAACTTCAAGGGCAGCTTTGTTGGTTTATTAATCCTAATGTGGTACCAGATCATAAAGGTAATTTGACTGATTTGGTAATGTTCTGATTAATGCACTAGCATGAACAGAAGAGACAGATTAACCATATGAATTGTAACACAACTAATTCCTCACTGTAACTCTAACAGTTGAGTCACATGCCGTTTCAATTATTTTACATGTTTGGCAGCCATTCTTCCCCAATGGAACAATAAGCATTAACTCAATAATCTGAAAGAAGCTTATAAAAACATAGTTGACATAACTTATTCTCTATTAAGAAATATGTTTACAGTAAAATGCCAGTTTTGTATTTAACCACACTTGCTTGTACATTTGAAAAGAAAGATCCTGATCTGAATGCCTTGAAAATATTTTCCGATTTGTCATGCTCCACTAATACGTCAAATCATTGATAGTTCAATAAATTAGTGTTATTGCAAGGTGAATGCATGAAAAAGAATGGGCAGTGGGGATTAATGAGAAAGAACTGTGCTTGAATTAAATAGAGTTCTGTGTTAGAAACACTTAACAGCAGAATAACAAGAGTACTTACAAGAATAATCAACTCCAAATAATGCTTTCAATCCATAGATCTCAAAGCACTTTACAGAAAGAGGTAAGTAGCCTGATCCCCATTTTACTGATGGGCAAACTAAGGCTGAGAAATTAAGTGATTTGACCAAAGCCACAAAAGGAGTCAGTGTCAGAGACAGGATTAAAACTCAAATTCCTGACTCCAATTTCTGTGCTCAGACCTTAATTTTCATTCTGTTCCCTTTATGGAAGGTGGCATATTTTCAATAGTTTTCAGCATTCACATTTTAACCCAACTGCACTGAGAGATACCAAACTTGCTATACTATTGCTCTCACCATGCTGAACACATTAAACCATCCCATGACAAGTTATTAAATGATGGACAAACCTAGAATCTGGACAATTTGTTCAACTCCATTACACTGCCTGGATGAAAAAGTTGTATGATCACCAGAAACGTATGCAGGTTTTACAGTTAAAGGTGATTCTGGAAGCAGAAAGAGTTTTGATGGGTGGCTCAGCCTTCTTGTGGAGGAACTTTCTGTCATACAGTGGGATTGCAGCTTCTTGGAAAGGGGAGCCATTTATCACAATCCCAAATGAAAGCATTCCTTGGACACAAATGTCTTTTTCTTCCTTTGTGTAATTACTGAGGGGAAAAGTGAGAAGGAAATGTCAAAACAGTGAAACAGTGGTGTATAGAGAGCAGTCACTTTGGAGCTCAACCAGCTTTTGTGAGGGTCTGGGCGATTTGTCAAACGGTTGTGGCATAAGTCAAGCCCTGGGGTTGAAAGGTCTTGACCTAAGGAGTGCTGAAATCAGACAGTGTAAGCAAGGGGAATGCTAGAAGTTTCAGCTGTAGTGGAGATGAACAATGATGAGTGCTGGACACCACAAAACCTCATCTGCATAATTCAGGTAAGTAATTTTATTGGAACTGACAAGTATGTGACAGGCAGAGAAAGAGAAGGGAACATGCTCTTGCTGGGAACCTTTAAAGCTCTTCAGTTAGGTATGTGAAAATAAATGACAGCCAATCTCTTTACTAAAAAACCCTGTAAACAATGCCATTTTACACAGGGCTCACCCATGACCTTTTCATAGATCAGGCTATCCACTTTCAGGCCAGGCCACAGAACCCATCACACACAATGAAGTGAATTTAGATTATGCAATAAGAATGTTACTTTCCATAATTACTTTGTATGTTGCTACTCAGTTTGGCAGGTACACTACCATAGACAGGTTAGAGCTTAGACAGGGCTAGTACAGAGCTTATTTATTAACCATAATGGTCTATGTGAAGGTATTTCACCAGAAGGATTGCATTGCTTTTCCTTTACAGTTTTAGCTTGCATGGGTCATACTGAAACTACAAATCTCAAGCTAAAAGGTCATAAGGTGACAAGACAACTCAACTTCTACTATTGAAGTGACTAAGGCTTTTAAGATCCTACACTGACCTCTTTTTAATATATATATTATTTTATCCTCTTGCCTGCATTTCTGCAAGTCTTCTTTAGGTAGTCAACAGTACATTTCAACAATGCAGCTCTTAAGAAAAATATACAATAGGTGCTTTTGAAAATAAGATGCTGAACAGTGTCCTTTGATGACAAAAAAGGCATATGCAATTTTTCTGATTAAAAACTACTAGACAAATGTAACCTGGATACAAGTATAACTCTTACAAGGAGTAGTTGAATAACAAATCTAGCATTTGTGTGAAATAGTTACATCTATCCATCAAAAGAAATAAGCAATGACCACTATATCAGTCGGTAGTTTTCCTTTTTTGAATAATTGAATTCTTGAGAGTCATTCCTTAATCTAAGCACTGAATTTCCTATATAAAATAGCAGTTGATATCTATATAAAGAGGCTTTCTTGCCAGATCCAGACCTCTAAGCCTGACAACAAGATAATTTATTGTGCAGACGGCTGAAGGATAGGAAAAAACCATCAAAATATAGGATAGCACAGTCTGACTGTGATTTGCAAGAGAAGAAATACAACTATAAAGCTTTTCAAACAAGTACAAATATCAAAACCACTTTGTCAAACATGAGTCACAGAATCCCTAAGCATTTCTGTATTACAAATACACAGCGGTTCTGCTTTCTTTCTGCAGTGTATGGAGCACATGCATATTTGGACCAAACTGTGGATCATTTTACCTAATGGGAAGCATTTAAGAGTTCTGGCTGGATCAGATGTGGATCTCAGTATTATAAACAGTCCAATGCATAATTCACAAGGCTTAATGAATATTCCAATTCATGACAGCCAACTGGTTCCATAGGTCACACCTCCCAGTCTCATATAAATAAAGAATGAGATACTGGAAAGCATACCAGCTGAACCCAACTGAGTGCCAAAAACATGCATATTAATGAGGCACAATAAAAGATATACTTGACTGTCAGGAAGTGACTGTGTTGTTTTCTAGTTTTAAATGGAGAGAAAGTTTGCAGTGTACCTTTAAGTATACTGTACTGAGCAACAGAAATTGAATTATATTCATAACACTTTAAATCCCATCTCATCAGATCTATAGTATCAATAAGCACTCCCATCACAACGGTGAAACATTCTGGAAATATTCACACCCTCTGCACCCATGTTCCTTTGCAAGTCCCAACTTGGTAACTAAGGAGAGGAAGTGCTTCAACAGTGCTGATCTTTTATGTGTTCTGTTTAGACCTTGGAACAGGATGAATGGTAGCTTGGATGAATGTATTTGTGCCATTTTTCTTGGCCCCAGACTATGTTTCCTCACTACCATGACATCTGAACAGAAGGAGAAAACATCTCCCTTTTGTGGCAGGCTAATTTAATTTGTACCTTCCACCTAGGGGTAAATATGTTTGTCTGTCTGTCTAAGCTCTCTTTGCCCACTTTCTTTTCTCACGGGAAACCCTGCTGAGTTGAAAGCAGGATATTGCTTAGTGCTCTAACTTTATTTTAAAGTAATTTAATTTTAAGCATACTCACACCCACCCTAAAGTGAAGCAACTGTAGAAACTCCCTTGGGATAGCCTTAATGACTTTTGCATGTCTCTTGTGTCACAGACGTCAAGGGCTTGTTGTTAGGGAGGTATTTAGCTTTTGGAATAAATGGTTTAAAACAAGATCTCTCTTTTGCAGTATTCTTAGCATAAGATGTGTGTTTCTTTTTTTCAAAAATCCCACAGCTTTGCACATTGACCTACCACCTTTAACCACCCAGCGTTATAAACCATTGACCTTTGCTCTAAGTTGATCTGGTATTATTTGAGATTTGACCTTGTTTTGTCTGGAAATTCAGTCAAAAGATTTAAAATAAACAACTAACATTTATTTATGAAAAAAAAACCAGAAGTGAAATATGTCTCAAACAGCCCAAAATTCATATTATTCATCTGATTTATGCACAGCTTTTTTAAAATCAGGAAATATATTAAGCTTAGGGCATTATTTGAGTTAATTAAAAAAAGTTTCTCTCAATTAATAAGTAATTTAAGACTGGGAGGGGAATGAAACTTAAATCCAAATTAAACTGTCATTTACATTTTTGTTTATGCTAACAACACAAGTGTTTCCAAATGGTCTTACCATTAGATAGCAAGATTTAAATAAAAATCTAAACGACTCATTCAAGAAGCTGCATAGTAAGCAATTTCTTGCCCATTATTGTAGTTTTTTTAAACTGTTTCAGTGTTATTGCCCAATAATTGTTTGCCTATCACAGTTTTGTCATTCTCTCAAATGATCATATAATACTTCTAAAATAATAAACTATAGTTCTAATATCTGCAGTAGTAAGTATTGCCATTACTGTTTCTATTAGTGGTTAATAGTTATTCATTTTTGCAGAAACATTTCAATAACACGTATTCAAAATAATTTGTATCCTGCGTTATGATAGCACATACGCATTTATCTATAGATAGAAAATTAGACACCCGTGGGAAGGGAATTTTTAAGATTAATCATAGTATTGCTGTTTTGCTGGGGAAACTTGCTTTCATTTTGTTTCTCACTCATGCTCATTATAAATGAGCCATACGATTTAGAGAAAGGGGATTCCTCTCTGATCCAAAAATATGATGTAAATGATGTTATGTATGTAGCAACAATAACCAAAGATTCTTCTTCCCTACCCCCCACAGCTACACAAAACCATAAATACATCAAAAATGTTTCCCTTTAACTGCTTGGAGTACCAAACAGTGGAGATCACATTCATGGGGATATCACACTTCCATGGGCATTGCATAAGTATGTCAGGACTGGATTGTGGGAGTGACATAGCTGGGTGTGGCACATGGGTCTGTATACAGCACAGATTTGAAGAGCCTCCAAGCTAAATGGGGGAGCAGCACACTGCTTCTGCTATTCCTCCCCATATTCTGCACTAGATGGTCTAGGTCCTACTTGGGGGTGTTTGATGGGGAGGCTTCTGTTCTCTTCAATCTCCATGTACTTCCTGCATTGCCTTGTACTTGTGCTTTGCTCACCCATCCAGGATTTAGTCCTAAGTGACACTAATTGCCCAGGCTTGTACTTTTCACCAACTGTGATCTGCACAATGTCAACACAATAATTACAATACGAGGCATTTATTTTAAAAGATAGATCTAAGTATGGTCAAACAACATATCGAAATTAAATCTGGCCTATGTACTATTTTACAAAAAATATGTTAGGGTATAATGAGATGGGGGAGGAGGCAAAAAGGATCCCTGACATGTTTCTCAGTGTTCCAGCCATGGGCCTCTTGTAGTCACAGTGCTTCAAACAACTTCCCTCAAGATTTGAAACTTTCGCTTTAAAATCAAAACTTAACTCTTATGACATTGCCTTTGACAACAGTGCAAAACCTAGTTAGTAGGATCCCTTACGGATTTGCTTTGTTGCCAGGTAAATTCACTGTCTTTCCAGGTCATAAAGTGATCACAAAATGCATGGCAGTAAGGAGATCATTCTCTTTAGGCCTATAAAAAGGTATTTCCAACATCATTGCTAAACTGTATAAATCAAGGCCATCCACCAGTCCATTAGAATCTAAGCTCTTAAGGTCTATATGGACAAAGGGCTTAGTTGTTTATGTAGCAACAACATCTGCTTACACTCAGCCTCATTGTCAAAGAGTGGTGGGTTAAAAGCACAGGATCTTTTTTCTGTCCATTTCACGCTGTATTATGTTTCATGCGGGAATATCTACTCTCTAAGGCTTGACCAGTGCTTTAATCTGGTGGACTTTAAAGACTTAGCTGCTTGTAGTGAGAATCAGATCATCACAACCATAGCAGTCAGGGGACCACAACCAGGCTAATTTTGCTGGACAGTTGAAAAATTTCATTTGGTCTCCAGACACCTTTCTGTAAAGTATTAGCTTTCCTCTGTTGCTCTGAAGCTAAAGCTCCTATGTAAACATTTCTCCAGTTCAGTTTAACATACAATATAGTGTTTGGATTGGAATTCCTCTAATATTACATGTGCACAACAAAAGTCTATTAATTCCACACAGACCACAAAAAATATAAAGAATCCAGGCTCTTCTTCAGATCTTATTTTTAATACTACACTAAAATAAAATGTTTCTGAGCTTTGCATACTGACAGGAGATAGGTTTATGCAGCCCACACTCATTAACAGAGTCTGAAAAGACAAAGTCTTTTTTGCAGTTAGTTTTTACCAGAAATGTTTTTAACACAAAACATGCAAAGGAAGTGAAAAATTGTCCTGTAAATATGTAATTGTGCTGCTCTCTCCCATCTGTTCCTTCGCCCCCACCCCAAGAAACAAAAAGCTTTGATGCAGTATAAATTTAAACACTCTTAAGACAAATTTATCCTCCCTGATCCACATTATGGAGCAGTTATCGGTAACCCAGTTCTCTGTTGCATATTCCATCATTGCTCTGCATGTACAAGCTCCATTGACGTTGATGGGAGTTACTTGTGTAGAATATGCCATAGAGATCTGCCCTGTTGATATAAATGCCCCACAATGCAGATCAGAGAGAAGAAATTTGCCCTCAGGCTGTATGTTATTTTAATTGCATTATACCAATTAATTGTACATCACTTTACCACAATATTACATACCACATTATAACCACATGGCTTGCTATGCAATACTTTGATACCTGTGCTACTGAATGCAAGAGCTAACAATGTTCAGTATCATGGGACAAAGAACTCCCAGTTGATTTATGTATTTTAAAATATACATGTGAAAATATATCCTCATCTCTTTAGGCACGATAAAAAAAACCCAGAAGTTAAGGACACTTACCAGTAGGAAGAGAAGAAGCTGTAGCAAGCTGCTGACTGTTACAAAATGGCCACTGAAAGACTACAGGTGCCTCTTCTGCCAAATTCAAAGGACCAGCCCCAGAAAGGCATGCTGGGAAAAAAGCCTATGAAGGGCAAGCCTACCTTATGGAGGGCTAGTAGGGAACCTATCATTCACAAATGAAGTTGCTCCAGGGGAGAGGAGTTGCTTTTGTGTGTTGTATACTACCACTGTATCACATACAGATATCAGTTATCTGTCATTTATTTGTCAAATAGACTAATACTGCTTGAAGAGTGTGTAAAGAGAGATTGATAGACTCATAGCTATTGGCACCTATACACTTATAGTTATTGACAGAGCTTAACTCTTTTCAAGAACCTTTTAACTAATATTGGCATTCTGTTTTACACATTGACACTCAACCTGATGTACTGGAGAAAGCTTTCATACTTCATGTGTTTAACCAAGGTTTATCGTCATCAGTGTTTAATGTAGTTTAATACCATCATGTTTTTATTTTAAGGCTGCTTGTTTATATATGAATCAACAATCTAATATCCCTTATGAGAACGTGTAATCACAGTGGAATGGTAATTTCATGTGAATGCTGATAGGAGAATTATATGGTATGTTTTAATCATATATATTAAGATCCATGGGGGTTCCCTTTCTGTCTTCAGTAAGAAAAACTTCTAATAAAGTCAACAAACCCAAATACAACCAAGTTATAACTATAACTAAGGCCACTTTAGAGAGTGGGGGTTTTAGTCCTTATTTTACACACACCACACCTGAATTTAGTGTATGATGCTTTCCATGATAATTAAGTTCCTGAACTTTTAAAAGGTTGATAGAGTAGTAAAACAGAGTTGGCAAGGGGCACTACACAGCCCTTACACAGGACAAGAACAAATCAGTCACTGGAAAGGCTGCCTCAGGGAGGGAAATTGAGATGCTTTGCATCATCAATCTCCACATGCCATTGGGATGAATGAGTAGCATTGTATCATCACCAGGGGCACCAGTGAGGAACAGAATACCGGAGAGCAAGATTAAAGGAAGAGTGGAACAAATGGCCAAATTCATGAAAGGAATAATGGGTAGTGTTTCATTTGTAGAATATTAAGGAGTTACTGATAGAATATTTGGAGTTACTTCTTCTCTTCACCTAGAGAGAATCCCAGTTCTAGCACAATCACTCAATGTCTTTATAGGAATGGATGAATTGCCTAGTATGAGGGTCATATTCACATTTGAAGGGTCTGCAATATGGATGATATTCATACTTCTGAATCTGAATCCTAATCACATCTGTGCACCACTCATCTCATAGGCCTTCCCTCCTACTTCTTACTGCTCCTCAGTGTGGTTTTCCTGGTCCCTCCAGGGGACTGGACTGGATGTGTGGATCTCTCTTTTCCTTGAGGCTATGGGATGCAGCTGCTGGAGTAATTCTTTCTCCATCTCTTGTGGCTCCCTTCTCCACATTTTTAAAAAATAGAATGAAGCTGAGGAGGAGGGCAGGAGCATATGGCATCTTTGAGATTTGCCTCTCACTGGTCATATACACCCATCTTTTCTCCATTGAGTCACTGTGCTCAATTCACCACAGCTGGTGGATGGTAGTGATGAAAAGTCTATCTCCTTACATAGGTAGGGGCTGCTGTGGCCTGGGGGGTTCACTCATACGCAATTGCAGGTGACGTATGCCCTGTCACCCTCCCTCAGGTTCTCTGCCAGGGGAGAGGACTATTAACTTAAAGACTGGACTGCATAGGTCTCTGCCACGGGAAGCTGTTCAAGGTTGAACGTGAGCAAAATGACTGCACAATCCAATTTGTAAATGGTCACTAACGGCAGAAATGTGCATTATATTTATTTGATGTAGTATTCATGTCACAGTACTTCCAAGGCTCCATTTCTGTCTCTCTCTCCCCCTCCTATTTATTCTTCCCTGCTTACTTCTTTTAATAAGCCACAACTCTTGATCCTTCTGCTTCAAGACCCTTCTTCTTTTTCTCTGACAGTTTGGGACACAACCTTCCTTGATTGTATCCCTCAGCTGTGCTTGGCCTTCTCTGTCTTTGAGTTCCCTCTCTTTGCTATATGGCCCTCATTTCTTTTTTCCTCCGGTGAACTGTTTCTCTCCCTAGTCTTCATAGCCAACTGGAACATGCTATGAGGATTTTGACAATGGTTTCAGGTGACACAGTTTTGCATGTCACTGCCAGCCAGTGTGAATGGACTGCAACATTTTTAATGATAGTTTTTGGAAATAATTCTGGAGACTAGATAACCATTGTCAAGATTAGTTTTTGAAAAGGATTTCTTAACAGAACCCATTTGGTGGAGTGGACAGGACTTATTCTTCGTTGGTCTCTCTCTCTCTCTCTCTGTACTCCAAAGCCTCCCAGTTGTCTCTGTCAGCATCTTGGATCATATGTATTTCCCTTTCAGTTCTGATTCTGTTGCCCTTTGCACTTTCCAGTGTCCTGCACCACACACACCTGATTAAGTGGAAAAAGTGACATCCCCAGTTCCCAGTCTCTGATGGTAGTAGGCCATGGAATTTACACTTACGCCCCACTTATGAGTTCATGGGCCATGCAGGTGGGACATCAGAGGCTGCAAAACCAGGCCAGATGAAAGTAAGAAATCATCACAGCCTGCATGGGGATTGTAGACAAATGTGAGATGGCATGAGTGAGGAAAGGCAATACAGAGATGTGCCCAGTGCCAGGTGGGAAAAAAAACTAGAAATGTTCTCACAGGTGTTATTTTACATAGGGCCAAAAACACCCCAACCCTGTATAATTTTCTTGAACTAGCACCAATATGTTTTACTTGTAGCTGTAGGTATTTGGAGAACTAGTCAAGATGTTTTCTGACTATTTATCAAAGGTGTAATCTCACATACTGCATGGTGCTTAAAATTCACTGTGCTAGAGGCAATACAGCAGATAAGGTGTTAACATACATGTCAATGCAAGCTGGAGTGCTTCAACTGCTTCAGCAACAAACAAGAAGCCTTTCAACTAGCAAGATGTATTAGCCAGGGCTGTATGCTTTAGAGTGCATAGGGTATGGGGGGAAAATGGATTTTTTACATTAACAGAGAACTCAGTTCAACCTTTTAGAACCAGGGTGTAGAACTGGCTCCTCAGAAGCCTCTCCTCTCTCTACCAGGTAGTTATTTTTGTAGCATTCTTTTGCTTGCCTTCAGGTACTGCTTCCAATGTTCAGTCTCAAGTCCCACTGCGGGCTGGTCTACTCCTAAAACTTAGGTCAACTTAGCAGGGGTAAAAGTAACGTAACGGACTTACCAGTATGCAGGGCGGCCTGGGCAAGGTGGGGAGGGGGGGCGGGGGGGGGCGGCTCTGGGCCCCTGGAAGGGGCAGAGCCTCAGGCAGAGGGGGCGGGGCTGGGGCCAGACTCCCCCAGCCAGCCCTTCAGCGATGCCCGGCCCATGCCGCCCGGGGCTCTGGCGGCGATGTAAAGGTCCCAACCCCAGCCTTGGTTCCTGGCCATGGCTCTATTCCTCACCCCACTCCTGTCCTCAGACCCACCCCTAGCTGCGGCCCCAGACTTGGCCCCCTTACCCCTGTCCACATTTCCCCCCTCCCCCTCCAGGAGCCACGGTCCCACTCCTGGCCCTGGAGGGGGGCACAGACGGGGTAAAGGGAGGGGCACGACCATGAAAAGTTTTGGGGTCACTGCTCTGCACTGGTTCACAGATACACCTCTACTTGTTAAGAGCCATATTCAAAACCCATTCAAGGGAATGGTATGACTCACAGTGATTTCTGTGGGATTTGAGTCGGGGCCCAAAGTGGGCATGATTTTGTTTTGCTCTCTGCTACATTGTTTTAGATTTCCAGTATTAAACATCCCATAATTTCATCTTCACCCACAGAAGTGCATATATTCACAAAGGTGCACATTTTTATTAAAAGTTGTCTTGCTACTTTATCCTGAGACGCAGCAGTCAAATCATACTCAAAGTGAGACGAGAAGCAGTCATAATTTTGTGAGCAAGTCACCATCAAAATCTTGCATATATTTTAGTGTTAACATATGGCTGTTCATTTCCTTTCTGAACTGTATGACAGCATTGTTTGTTTTGTGCATGGTAAATATTGTATATAGCACAAATCACTATGAAATTACTGTGAAGTCACTTGATCATTTAATTATCTCATAGTTACATAATAACTCCATGGCTACTTAAGCCCTTCAGATTGCATTAATTATACTTGGAGTTAATTATTCCCATCCACTGTCACGGATGTATGTCATACAGTTTGGTAAAAACAAGATATATTTTTTAGAAACTTGAAGTGAGGGGTTTGAAAATGGCGTGGCCATTTCAGCCTCACTTATATCATTTGGCGCTGTGAATGCTATAATTTATTTAGCCTAATGTAACATAATACAGTTATGTAATTCTCAATGAAGCGGTCATGCATTGCAATTTGTAGTTTACATATACATATAGGTATGGATGAGAATTTAATTTTCAAATACATAAATATCAATTCCATACAAATGCAGTCACAGTACAGAGTCACCATGCAACAACTATTCTTAGTGTTCAAAAACTAAACTTCAATATCTGGTCACCAGGAGCTGTTTCTTGAGTTGCTGAGGTCCATATCCTTTCTCTGTGCTTAGGCTTTACATAGGATTCTCCAGGAGAAGTTAGGGGACAGGCACTCAGATATTTTCCAACACAGATAGAACATGTAGAGTTATTCACAGAGACAGGATGGTCTTCCATTTAAATGTACTTGCGAGATCTAGGTTCATTTCTAGCCGTAGCACGAGCTTCCTGTGCCACGAGCTTCTTGGTTTTTACCTCTATGTGCTACTATGATACAAATTAAAAAAGCAATTCTGGTTTCTCTTCAGTCCAGAATGCCACAAATTAGTGTGTGAATGTCTGGGTCTTTTAGAAATATCCAAGTTTAAAGTATCAGAGGGGTAGCCGTGTTAGTCTGAATCTGTAAAAAGCAACAGAGGGTCCTGTGGCACCTTTAAGACTAACAGAAGTATTGGGAGCATAAGCTTTCGTGGGTAAGAACCTCACTTCTTCAGATGCAAGTCTGAAGTTTAAATTTAAATTTAGCTGTCTTTGAAATAAATCTATTTACAGATCTTATGTTCTATTTTCATTTAATTACATTTTAAAAACACATGAAGAGGTATAGCACTAAGTTCTGCATTGACATTGTTTTCAGTGGAACTGCATGGGGGATCACTCAGAGCAGAATTTAGCTAATAATGTGTAGTACATTGAAATATATTCGAAGTCTAATGTCCTATGTGGTGGATTAAACTGAAAATATGCAGCAGGAACACCAGCCACAAATATTATTCCCCTCCCTTCCTCCCTTCCCCCCCCCCCCCCCCGCCCATCCAGCACAGTGCAATTGGTATTGTATTTATTCTGGAATTAAATCCAATGTATTTTATGCTGTGCCCATTGTCAAGGCTGAATCCCCACTCTGGCACCTTGGGTGCAGGAAGTGGGGGCCCGCAAGGATTTTAAAAATTAATGCTTGCCACTCCAGGCTTGTATTATACTCCCAAAGTTACAGCTTCTCTCCGACTTTGGCTTGGTAAACACTGCCACCACCTAAATGCAAAAAAACCCCTTTTGAACCCAGGAAGGAGCACTTGGGAATTCCTCCCTGTGGGGTACCCTCAAGTCCTTTCACACACCCTCCGTGGACGAGCTGATAAAGAAAACAAAGGAAATTAGCTGTGCTACCAGCTAATCAAACAACTTGCACAAACCTCTTAGGACACCAAAAATCCAATCCTATTCTTAAAAAAGGTAAATTTTATTAAAAACAAAAAGGGAAGAAAATACATCTGGAACTTAGGCTTTTTGCTAAATCATAAAAGAAATAATTACAAAAAGTAAGCACCCAAAATAGCTTTCTGGGGGGTTCAGCTTAAAGGTTACAAGCAAACAAAAGCATCTGGGGTTAGCACAGAGGAGATCCACAAGCCAAAATAAGAAATAAACCTGATAGCGTCTAACTAAACATTCCCTATCCAGATTATTTCTTCTAGGTATGGAAGATGAATTTTTATCCCTGATTCAAGCCTTACATAGCATTCCTGATGCCCTCTGTTCCCCTCTTTCCCCGGAGAGACACAACACACAAACAAAGGGAAGTTTTTTTCCCCATTTTAAAAAGTTCTAGCCCTCCCATTGGCTCTTTTGGTCAGGTGCCTATTCCTTTTCCTTTACCTGGGGAACTTAATTAATCGTTTACAAGTAAAGAAAACAGAGAACAGCCACCAAGAGGGACTTGATAGCTAACTGGCTGGCTGGGTGTCCATAAAAGGAAGCTAACCCTCCCCCCCCCATTCATTTGTCATACCCATATTCTCATGTTATGGCAGCTGGATAGGAGAAAGCTGCTGCTTTTCTCACCTAGGAAGGCTTGTTGAGTTTCCATGTGTTTTGGTGTCCAGGAAACAGTAGAGGCTTTTATATAGGTGCAGGGATGCATCTTCTTTTTCCCTCCCCTTTTAGGATAGAGGCTGGAAATTATTTTAAATTTGGAGGTGGGAAAGAGATTGAATATCTTATTCCCCTCTGCAGCAAACCTTGACAGCAACTAACTCCCCACATGTAACCCTATTCCACTGAATCCAATAAAAATGTAGAAGTGCTTTCACTTGAATTTTCTGATAAATCAGTTGCAGTGCAACAGTGCTGACTTTTAAACTACCATTGTTAGGCTTCAGAGTAAACACAAGCTAGAGACAAATAAGGCAACTTCCACTCATTAGTCATGGGAATGGCTGGCATATTGGCATGGTCATGGATTCACTGGCCCCACACCTCCTGGCTTGCACACCAAACCAGTTGCACACTCATAGACTCATAGACTCATAGACTTTAAGGTCAGAAGGGACCATTATGATCATCTAGTCTGACCTCCCGCATGATGCAGGCCACAAAAGCTGACCCACCCACTCCTGAAATAATTCTCTCCCTTGACTCAGCTGTTGAAGTCCCCAAATCATGATTTAAAGACTTCAAGTCGCAGAGAATCCTCCAGCAAGTGACCCCTGCCCCATGCTGCGGAGGAAGGCGAAAAACCTCCAGGGCCTCTGCCAATCTACCCTGGAGGAAAATTCCTTCCCGACCCCAAATATGGCGATCAGCAGAACCCCGAGCATGTGGGCAAGATTCTCCAGCCAGACCCACATTGACCATTGATACTAATTACCAGCGATGGCATGTTATTGACCTATTGACTAAAATCACGTTATCCCATCAAACCATCCCCTCTACTCCCTGCCTTCTCTTGCAAATAGTTTGACTGTGTCCAGGATCTCCCATGCCCATGGGGCTGGGGACATGATTGGCTCCTTAATGAAAAGCAGTGATATAAGAAATTTCAATAATTTGTTTTTTTTAAAGGCTTAAAGTATCTATTTAACCATTTCCAGAATTTAGCCTCAAGGAGTCCTAAGAACAGTATTGTTTCAGCTGTAATATTGCCACAAAATGATTTTCTTGAGAAATAATAGCCCTCTTCATTCTTGATATGTTGGGAAATTCAGGAAATTTTTTGAAAGCTAATCAAAATATCTACGTGCATTTAAAATATTCTAATCCCTGATAATGTTGCACCAAACTCACTCAGTCACTTTATCACAAGTTCAGTTTCTGAGTGCTGTGTTCAGCTGCCTGACTAGATTTAAGGAGACACACCACACTTCTGGTGTTCTGAACACTACGCCAAACATAACTGTCAATATCGGTAAGGGTGATGGTAAAGGCATTTGTTTCTGGAACACTTGCTGCTTTCTCTCAGTACATTTTGTCTGTGAATTGCCTTCACAATTATGTATGCCACTATCATTTAGGATGTTTCCTGATTACTTACTATTAGTTTTGTCAAGAAGCACTATTTTAGAACAGAAAACTCAATAGGTCTTTCCCATGAAGTCAAAGAAACCAAACTAATTAATGAGTAAAGTTGTTACATGTTGTGTCCCTGCTTACTGGAATCTTTTTGAATCAAAGCACTAAAAATTGATACCGAGGTACATGACTAACAGCTTTATTGAACGAGTCTCCACTGCACAAGTATCTGTATACCACTGATTAATCCCCCAAACTGCTGTGCCAGTATGCCCTGGGCTCAATGTAAAACCAAAAATGGTTTTTTTGGGGTAGCATTTTTAGTTCCAAATTCGTACTCAGGAATCTGGAAGATAAATTCCCAGAACGAGATTCTTATAGATTTACAAAGTGAAATGCCAGAAGGCACCAGTGTGATCATCTAATCTTAACTCCTGTAGAACACAGGCCATAGAACTTCTCCCTAATTCCCAGAGTTGATCTCAGAAAAACAGCCAATCTTGATTTAATAATTGCTAATGATGGAGAATCCACCATGACCTTTGGTAAATTTTTCCATTTGTCAGTTACCCTCAATGTTAAAAATTCACACTTTATTTCCAGTCTGATTTTGTCTAGCATCAACTTCCAGTCATCGGATCATGTTACACGTTTCTCTCTAGATTAACAGCCCATTATCAAATACTTGTTCCCCATGTAGATACTTACAGATTATAATCAAGTCACCCATTAACCTTCTCTTTGTTATGCTAAATAGATTCAGTTCCTTGGGTCTATCACTATAAGGCATGTTTTATTATCCTTTCATCATTCTCAAAGCTCTTCTCTGAACCCTCTCCAATTTATAAACATCATTCTGGACACCAGACCTGGATACTATTCCATCAGCATTAGCACCAGTGCCAAATACAGAAATAAAACAACATCTGTACTCCTACTAGAAAAAGGACAGGAGTACTTGTGGCACCTTAGAGACTAACAAATTTATTAGAGCATAAGCTTTCGTGGGCTACAACCCACTTCTTCGGATGCATATAGACTCTAGGTGCCACAAGTACTCCTGTTCTTTTTGCGGATACAGACTAACACGGCTGCTACTCTGACTCCTACTAGAGATTCCCCGGTTTATGCATACAGGGATCACAATACCCTTTTGGCCAGTGTTGTATTGGGAGCTTATGTTCAGCTTATTATCCACTGTGGCAGTCACTGCTTTTCAGGATAGAGTCCTCCATCCTTTAAGTATGGCCTATATTCTTTGTTCCTCTATGTATACGTTTACATTTAGCCATATTAAAACAGCTTACCAAGTGATCTGCTCTGTATCAGTGACCTGTTCTCTTCATTATTTACCACTCCCCCAATTTTTAGGTCAGTGCAAAGTTTATCAGTAAAGAATTTATGTTTTCTACCAGGTCATTAATAAAAATGTTAAATAGCACAGGGCCAAGAGCCATTCCCTTCAGGACCCCACCCAATTGATGATGATTCTCGGTACACAATTACATATTGAGACCTATCCGTTAACCAGCTTTTAATCCCTTTAATGTGTGCCATGTTAATTTTATATCATTTTAATTTTTTAATCAGAATGTCATGTGGTAACAAGTCGAACACCTTCCCAGAAGTCTAAATATATTATATCAATACTATTACCTTTATCAGCCAAACTTGTAATCTCATTAAAAAAAGATATCAAGTTAGTTTGACAGGATCTAGTTTCCATAAACCCATGTTGATTGGCATTAATTAATTATATTACCCTCCTTTAATTCTTTATTAATTGAGTCCTGTATCAGCTACTCCATTATCTTGCCAGGGATCCATGTCAGACTGACAGGCCTATAATTTGTTGGGTCATCCAGTTTACCCTTTTTTAAATAGTCGCACAACATTAGATTTCTTCAAGTCTTCTGGAACTTCCCCAGTGCTCCAGGACTTATTACAAATCAACATTAATGGTCCAGCCAACTCCTTTAAAACCCTTGGATGCAAGTTATCTGGACTAGCTGATTTTAAAATGCCTAATTTTAGGAACTGCTATTTAACATTCTTTTGAGATACTAATGGAATGGGAAGAATAGTCATTATTATATGACTACATCATCTGTTTTTCCCCCAAATACAGAGCACAAATATTTATTGAGCACTGCCTTCTCTGCATTATTATTGATAATTCTACCATTTTCATCTTGTAATGGACCATTATCATTGTTAGGATTCTTTTTGTTCCTAATATACTTAAAAATACATTTATTAAAATTTTTTTTATAGCTGCCTTCAGCTCCTCTCTAAACCAGGACAGTTTTTTTAACCATTAGGGCCCTCTTTCTCGATTGTGGGGTTGCGGCTTTTTGTGCATCTAGTAAAGTGTTCTTAAACAAGTCCCAATTATCATTCCCAATTTTCTGACTAAATTCTACCTCCCAACTGATTTGGCTCACAATTTAATTGCTTTCTGCTTTGTGAAATTGGCCCTTTTAAAGCACCAAGTATATATATTACTGGCCTGGACATTATTCTGTTTGTACATTATAAATGTGATCAAATCATGATCACTTGTACCTAAGCTACCATTAATGTTAAGGTCTCTGAGCAGTTCCTTTTTATCTGTCAAGATGAGGTCTAATATAGAATTCCTCCATGTTGGAAGCAAAATTTTTTGAGTTAAGAAATTGTCATGTATACAATTTAGAAATTCCAAGGATGTTTTAGTGCTGGCAGCATGAGACAACCAGCAAATTGAAGTCTCCATGATCACAGAGCTCTTTTTGTTACACATTAAACATAGGTGCATAAGGAGTTGTTCCCCAGTGTGATTAAATGGTCTGCAATAGACACCAACTAATACCCCCATCTTGTGCTTTATCTGTTACGATATTGATCCATAAGCATTCAAGATCACTTTCTTCTGAGTTATCAGTAACTTGGAAACAGGTAATGCCATTTTTGACATACAGTGACACTCCCCCTCCCCTTTTGCTCACTTAATCCTTCCTAAATATGTTACAACCTATGATTTTAATATTCCAGTCATGCAAATCATCTTTCAGTAATAACAACTGGATCAAATGTGTAGTACTAAATGAGCAATTCCAGTTCCTTTTATTTGTTACCCAGACTCCTAGCATTGGCAATTAAAGAATTTCATTGTTTTGTGTCCTTTAGTTCCTGGATTAATTGTGTTCTTACCATTTCAATTTTGTGTGAAGTGAGTGCTCATATTGTCCATCTCTTTATCCTCTCCTTTTTTGTTATTAGTTTAATACTCTTCTGACTAGTTAGCCAGCCTATCCCTGAGGAGATTAGCTCTCCTTCTACTTAGGTGGGATGCCATCCAAACTATACAGACCCCTCTCCCCATAGAAGGTGGACCAATATTCTACAAAACCAAAACTGTCCACCCTACACCACATACCTAGCCAGTGGTTCACTTCCAGAATCTTATGCCTTCTTTCACCCATGGACAGGAAGAATCCCTGAGAAGATCACTTGGATGTTCTTTTCCTCAGCACACTTTCATCATGAAGTCATCTCTTATCTGCAACATATCCTGTGATGCAGTGTCTTTACTACAGATATGACCCATCACCACTGGATTCTTGTCCGTCAACTTCAGAAGCCTACCCAATCTCAGAATAATGTCTTGTATCTTGGCTCCAGGAAGGCAGCACACCATCCTGTTGTCCCTTGCAGAATGTTCTTTCGATTCTTTGGATTACTGAAACCTCAACAAAGATCATCTGTCTTTCTTGGATGGTTGGAGAACTCTTTGTGGGCAAGCTTTATTTTCTTATAGGGTGGACCAAGCAGTCATCTGTGGGTTTGTCTAAAGTACTTTGCTCTACTTTGTCAAAAGGTTTTCAGATTATTTTCTCTCCCACAGATAGAAGCCATTAACAAGAAGAGCTAGCATCATGTTGTCATGAGACAGAAAACAGAATACACACACTCGGGGCTTTCATTTAGCAGTTTGTAAACAGAGATTAAATTAACAGTGTGTTTTCTACACCTATAAACATTGTTTTAGGATGTAAGTGGCTTGAAATACACTCTGTATTTAATGGGAGGTGGAAATGATCTTTTTAAAATGTTGTATAGATTAACATAGATATTGAGATGAAAATCAACAAATGTAATTGCTATAAAATTGAATTCATTAGTCATTTAATGTTGTAGAAGTCACTTCGTGCTTTTCACCATAATGAAAAAATAAGGTATAGGCAGTATTTAGAATTAAATGGATTCAAATAACTTTTTATGTATTTAAAGAACAAATTTTATTTTAGTTTGGCTTTGTTAAAAAATTAGCTGTGAAAAAATTATGTTCACCTCACACAGTATTAAAATTATTCTGTATTTTTCATAAAAGTAAAGGAAACAGGAAATCACCAGTAAGCAACTCATCAAAGTCTGGCAAAAAATATCAGCCTCTGCATAACATACCTTCAGAAATAAGTCAGGAATCTTGAGTACCATTAATTTAAAAGAGAATAGCTACCTCTCAAAGATTGAAGTACTGATGTGTGCATATTGAGAAGTATGGGTGTTGGAGCCTTCACAATAGTAGGGGGGCCAAGGGCCCCCACTCCCCCAAGGCCCTCCCCCCTGATCCTGCCCCTGGCCAAGCCAGAAGCCGGAGTGGGGACAGGGAGCTCCCACCCCCAGCCAGAGGTGTGTGTGTGTGGGGGGGCAAAAGTAGCACCCTGCCCATGTCCCTGCCCCCAGGGCTCCCCGCCTAGCCCAGGGCAGGTGAGGTGGAAGGTCCACTGTGGCTCCCCACAGCTGCCCTTGCGGCTCAACCCGGCTCCAGCCAGGGTGGGGGGCTTGGACCTGCAGCCTGGCCATGGTAAAAGCCACACTGGCAGCTGTGGGGAGCTGCAGTGGACCCTCCACCTGCCTGTGGTGCGG
This sequence comes from Emys orbicularis, assembly GCF_028017835.1. Taxonomy (NCBI): domain Eukaryota; kingdom Metazoa; phylum Chordata; order Testudines; family Emydidae; genus Emys; species Emys orbicularis. Next base: position 58,749,170 of record NC_088688.1, on the reverse strand, counting down.
TGGGCCTGAGGAGAGCAGACCCCAGCCAGTGTCCCTGCCCCCCGGGTGCCCTGCCCAGGACAGGTGGAGGCTCCATGGCTCCCCACAGCTGCCCGCATGGATCTTACCGTGACCAGGCTGCAGCTCTGAGGGCCGCCCCTCTCCCCCCGCCACCCCGGCTGGAGCCAGGTTGGGGACAGAGCCATGTGGGCAGCTGTGGAGAGCTGGCACAGAGTCACGGACCCTCCACTGCCCTGGACCAGGCGGGGAGCCTAGGGGGTGAGGATATGGGCCAGGGGCTGCTCTTGGGCCCCCCATACCACGGGCAGCTGGAGAGTCCACACACGTTGCTCCCACAACTGCCTGGGCTCCCATCCCCGGACGGGTTCAACGCTGGTCTGGCCGTGGGGGTGGGGTCTCGGGGGGAAGGGGAGGGGAAGGGGGCAGGGTCCACTGCCACCACCCCCCGTTCCAGCGCCACTGTTGAGAAGCTTATACAGTACCTTGTTTATCTGATTTCTGCATCTTCCTTTGGCTTCATGTAAATAGATGCCATCCATTTTTAGTTTTACCAACTGAATAACTGTCTCAGGCCCCAACATTTAACCAATTTCTGTGTGTGTTTGGGCCAAATTCTCAACTGATGTAAATAAGCATAGTTCCATTGACATGATATATATACACACAAACACAATGAGGAAGGGAACAGCCTTAGCATCAAAACATATTCTGCACTATCCATCAATTATAACAAACATAGAGGAACAACAATTGAACAGGCGAGAAAAGATAACATAGAATATTGTGTATTACTTATAACATTTGAAGAGGAAAGATACAATAAACTGTGTGTTAGGTGCTAAAATGTCAGTGAGCAAATATCTGATACAAATATTGCTTTATAAACATATGCTTTGAAAATATGCAAATGTAGAAAACAGACATTAGCATTTCTGCTATTTGCAAGTTATAAAGTTACCTAGTTTTGGAGGTACAGACGTTTTCATACAACCACTATTGGCAAAGTAGCTCTTAGGGACATGAAAATGATTAGATTTCTTCTAGAAATTCACTAAATACAGATTCACTTCAAAAATCAAGAAGTAAATGGGGCTGATTTATTGGCAGCACTGTAGGTACAGTACTGCCAAATCACAAACTGTACAGTGAGAGGCCGAACCAAAAGATATAAAGAACAAACTAACAGCGCTAGTCACATGCAGCAATTAGCTATGGTAACAGAATTGTTTTTAAACTAGGATTTAGACTTCATTTAAATAAAACTCTCCTCAAATTTACATGTTGCAATGCATTCAGCCTGAAATGAAAGTACTTAGTGTGCTGAGTCTCAGTGATTAGATTTTAATTTCAGGCAGGCTCGGAAGGGTTGGAATTTGGGGATAGGAAATGTTCCTTGCTTGCAGAAAACATTCTAATTCTTTAGATAAATAAAGATTCGCCCCTACAGCTTCCACCAAAGAATTGTTCAACCATTTCTGAAAATGCTACATTGTTAAACAGTTCTCTTTAGTCTTAAGCGGAAAACCAGTGTACCTTGATTAAGAAGTGATTAATATTACTTGGTGAGAAGCTAAGCTGTCAAATAATAGTCTGGAGGATCCGCAAAAAAGTCAGAAAGATATTACAACACAGCATGAGCTACTCTCTGATCTTCTAAATACCTGGACTGTATTTGCTTCTACAATTTCTGTCTTATCTAACCTTCTTTATATTCACCTGTACGTTTACATTAAAGCCCCAATCAGTAGTATGGCTTCTAACTGGGGATTTCACAGTGTACAGAAATTAACCATACAAAATACAGGCATTTGCACTTTAAAATCCTTCCTGCCATTGCACTGTATTTCCAAGATAGTAAAGTCCAGAAAAAAATACAAACGCAAAAGCAGCTCTATATTATAACACACACATCCCTCTAAATGGCACTGCATGATAGTGATTAATGGATACTGTTAGCAATTATGTATATTACAGTAGCACTTATGGGCCTTGCTGATATAGGGCATTATTGTGCTAGGCACTGTACAAACATATTTAAATGCCATTTACTGCAACAAGCTATAACAATATAAAAAACCTTGATACCAGAACAACTGCAGCCTGATTAGGAAGGTGCCCTGATTGAATTAAATCATTTAAAAAAACTTAATTTAGTTAAAGTGCGTATCGAAAAGCCCCTAGTGGAAGACTGTCCCTTCTAATGAAGTGCTTACACTCTAAATAGCCAAGACAGACACAAGGTGAGCAAGGAAACAGAAGTGAAGTTACTTGCCTGAGGTCATATAGGAGGTCAGTGGCAAAATCAGAAATAGAACCCAAGTTTCCTAACTCCCAGGCCTAATCCACTAAACCGTGCTGTCTTTCATGATTAAGGAGACTAATTATCAATTTAAATTTGGGCATAGATCAGCCTAATTTGTTTTTATTTCAGATCAGATAATCACTAGTGGAACTGGTGACTACATTCACTGGGATGCATCAAGTATGTTAACACCGAGCCAGCTTGTCAGTAGACATAATGCAGATGTGCAGGGTTGGGCTGATGTGGTTGCACTCTCTACAAGGCTAAGGACAATTGCACTCTCTGCAATTGCTCCCTCCATATATCCCTAGGGGCTCAAAGGGGCCAGGAAAAATGCAGGACCATGGCCCCAACAGTACCTCACAGAATAGGCTGGCTGTGGCCAAAGCATGGTGCACCACACAAGTTTCCATTCATGCGAGTGAATAGGGAAGGGATCGTGGTTCCTGGAGCTTCTTCTGGAACTGTGCAGCTTCTCATCTCCCCAATATAATTGATAAAATATGGCCTATAAAAATAGTTATTGGGAGTAAACTACTTATATTGCTGGTCCTGTAAAAATGCATCCTCAGAATTGCTACTGTCTTTCAATAAGAGGTAAGCTCTGTGCTGACTGAATAAAGTACAGGCTTTTCTGTTGAATCTGCCTAAAACATTTGTCTTCTATCCCAGCTGTTAAAGCACGCAGTCAATGATCTCGTGAGATGAAGAACATATGCCAGTAACACTTCATTTCAACAAGCTTACTTAGTGTTTCTTACTTTGATCTTTCACTGTACACTTCCTGCAACTGGAGTTAGTTACAGGCTAAAACAAGACCCAGAGCTCCCAAAGATTTAAGATTTTTTTTTTGTAAATGTTCCATTTGTACCAGATCCCATTACCAGGTATGTCAAATAAACCAGCTGGCCCTCACTGGGTCTGCTGAAAGTTGAAACTGTTCCAATTCTATTTCACTACGTAGGTTCTTACGTGGACCTCATCACCATAGTATTGAAGCACCTCACAATTGTTCATTGATTTTATCCTCACAACACTCCTTTAAGGTAGGGAAGTACTATCATCCTTTTATAGATAAGGAACAAAGGCACTGGATAGATTGAGTGACTCACTTAAGGTCACATCGGAAGTCTGTGTCAGGAACTGAACCAGGTCCCATGCCCTATTCACAAAACCATTCTTCCTCTCCATCCTTCATAAAACTCATGGAATATTTTTCAGTCTTAATGCTGTATTTGCAGCTATGTTCAGTGGAAAATTTCAGGTAGAGTCAAATTCTCTGTCACCCTCTGTGGATATGCAAGGTCCGAAGTGGAGCACAAACATCACATTTATATTGCAGAGGGGATCCTGAAAGTGGAACACACCACAGGAAAAATCCATAACTACAAGCAAAATTTGAAGCCTAGATCAGAAACATCTTTCTGTGAAGGAATGGTTGGAGTGTAGTAGGCAGTTAGGGCAGCACAAGGGGTGGTGGCCAATGGGTACATGCCTCCCAACACGATTACAATGGGTCTATACTGGGTACATGCCCAGTATAGACCCATCGTAATCATGTTGGAAGGAGCAGTCCCTGAAAACATTTCCTTACCATACTCAGTCATTCAGTTATTTCTCAGTGATCATCACCACAGCAGAATAATGACATAAAAATAAAGGACCAACATTGCAGTGTCGTCAGATTGCATGCTTCTTACAAAGTGCTGCTCTGTCTTGCTAAGGAAAGTATTCTTATTCCAAAAAAGCATTGATAAAATAGAATTAAGGTTGAGATACATATAAATAATTTAAGGGACTAAAACCTTAGTTGAATGCTATAGTTTTTTTTTTAAGAAGTTTGTAAAGTGATGGATGAGTACAAAGTATCAGTAAGGCATGTCAGTGTTAGAAATAGGATTAGAATTCCATTGTTCTGGGTTCCCAGTCCAGTGCTCATTCCTTTACAATATGGAATTGTTAAGAAAGTGGCATCTTGTCCTCTTCACATTTTTAGCTGTCTCAGACTTCCAAATTTGTTTGGTTTCTTGATGTTTATAGTCCTTGGAAGTTGAAGTGAGTGCTAAACTGTTTTATAATATCTTCAGCATTTCCTAAAATGAACAAACAAAACGAACACACAGTAAATTCTTCTACAGATGGTATCCTAAACTTTATTATTGTTATTATTATTTATATTACAGTAAAACCTAGAAGTCCCAACCAGATCAGTGAATTCCCCAGTTTACCATTAAGACAAGATATCTGAGAGAGAATTCCACAGTGTGAGAAACATCTGTCATGCTCATAGTTTAAGAACTACCAAGCCAATTTCTTTCAAACTTGCCTTGTTCCTTAGATAACACTGGTCTACAATTTTTGAGAAGTCGTCTCCTTCAGAGATAAAATGTGCTATTTATTATGTATTTTGATGTGCTGAATTCAAATATGAGAATTAAAACAACTGATTGGCTACTGTTTCTAAGATATTTAAGTTTTTACATTTTATGTCTATGTATATTGTGTAGATAGTAGAGTTTTAATCATAAATTGTAAACCTAGGTCTTTTCATGTGTTTATGGTTGCTTTACATGATAATATTTCACCTGTCCTGTTTATGTAACACTTTAAAAATCAGCAAAAGGGTTATATAAATAAAATTTATTATGAAACAAAAGGCAAAAAACTATTATGTACATAGTTTAGTCCTATTCAGTGTCTACTCAGCGCTTCTTGGCTTGTCTCTTGTATTCATTAAATGGAGCATCTCTTGTCACTGTCCAGCAATAGTCTGCAAGCATTGATGGGCTCCATTTGCCCTCATAGCGTTTCTCCATTGTTGCAATGTCCTGGTGAAATCGCTCGCCGTGCTCGTCGCTCACTGCTCCGCAGTTTGGTGGAAAAAAATCTAGATGAGAGTGCAAAAAATGTATCTTTAGTGACATGTTGCAACCAAGGCTTTTGTATGCCTTGAGGAGGTTTTCCACCAACAACCTGTAGTTGTCTGCCTTGTTGTTTCCGAGAAAATGTATTGCCACTAACTGGAAGGCTTTCCATGCCGTCTTTTCCTTGCCACGCAGTGCATGGTCAAATGCATCATCTCGAAGAAGTTCACAAATCTGAGGACCAACAAAGACACCTTCCTTTATCTTAGCTTCACTTAACCTTGGAAATTTTCCACGGAGGTACTTGAAAGCTCCTTGTGTTTTGTCAATGGCCTTGACAAAGTTCTTCATCAGACCCAGCTTGATGTGTAAGGGTGGTAACAAAATCTTCCTTGATTCAACAAGTGGTGGATGCTGAACACTTTTCCTCCCAGGCTCCAATGACTGTCGGAGTGGCCAATCTTTCTTGATGTAGTGGGAATCTCTTGCACGACTATCCCATTCGCAGAGAAAACAGCAGTACTTTGTGTATCCAGTCTGCAGACCAAGCAAGAGAGCAACAACCTTCAAATCGCCACAAAGCTGCCACTGATGTTGGTCATAGTTTATGCACCTCAAAAATTGTTTCATGTTGTCATAGGTTTCCTTCATATGGACTGCATGACCAACTGGAATTGATGGCAAAACATTGCCATTATGCAGTAAAACAGCTTTAAGACTCGTCTTCGATGAATCAATGAACAGTCTCCACTCATCTGGATCGTGAACGATGTTGAGGGCTGCCATCACACCATCGATGTTGTTGCAGGCTACAAGATCACCTTCCATGAAGAAGAATGGGACAAGATCCTTTTGACGGTCACAGAACATGGAAACCCTAACATTACCTGCCAGGAGATTCCACTGCTGTAGTCTGGAGCCCAACAGCTCTGCCTTACTCTTGGGTAGTTCCAAATCCCTGACAAGGTCATTCAGTTCACCTTGTGTTATGAGGTGTGGTTCAGAGGAGGAGGATGGGAGAAAATGTGGGTCCTGTGACATTGATGGTTCAGGACCAGAAGTTTCATCCTCTTCCTCGTCTGACTCAAGTGAGAATGATTTTGGTGCATTAGGAACCGGCAGTCCTTCTCCGTGGGGTACTGGGCGTATAGCTGATGGAATGTTTGGATAATGCACAGTCCACTTTTTCTTCTTTGACACACCTTTCCCAACTGGAGGCACCATGCAGAAGTAACAATTGCTGGTATGATCTGTTGGCTCTCTCCAAATCGTTGGCACTGCAAAAGGCATAGATTTCCTTTTCCCGTTCAACCACTGGCGAAGATTTGTTGCACAAGTGTTGCAGCATATGTGTGGGGCCCACCTCTTGTCCTGATCTCCAATTTTGCAGCCAAAATAAAGGTGATAGGCTTTTTTAACCATAGTGGTTATACTGCACTTTTGTGATGCAAAAGTCACTTCACCACAAACAGCAGAAGTTATCTGCACTGTTCACACAAGTACGAGGCATCTCTGCTCACTTTGGCTAAACAGAAATGTGTCTCTTTGCAAAATCAAACACTGACAAATAAGAGAGCACGACACTGTATGATTTCTAGAGCTGATATAGGGCAATTTGTTCAGCAGAGTGAGGTAAGCTTCGTTATGATTGCATCATCCATGACTTCTAGGAATAACATGATGCAATTCATATCATGTATGACGCAATACCAGCTTCAGATTGCATCATTCATTGTTTTGCCTAAAAAGCAAGTACTGTCCAAACCCAGTCATAGATTTATTCATAGATCTAGTCAAAGATGTATTTTAGTCATTTCTGGTTTAAATTGAGATCCCTTCCCTTTATAACTCACTTATCCTCCGCCATTCCCAAGTCAAGGGTCGTATATACTGACCCAATAGCATATCTTGAAAACTAGAGCCAATCAACAATTTTAAGCATCATTTTCATTCTCAGTGACCCAGAATTAGTAAAGTTTGACTACATTTATTTCAGAAGCATTTTGGCTGTAGAGCAGTGTAATTTCTGATCTACAAGACAATTTCTAAGTAAAAGCTTTTCAACATTTTGACTTGCACATGTTCAAACTTTGTGACTGGAACATTAAAATAATGCATGTTTATATTTCTTCCCCACCTTTCACCCGTCACTTTTTTTTTTATTGTGAGCTCAGTGGGATAGGATTCTGAGCCAGATCTTCAAAGGTATTTAGGTGCCTAAAGATGCAGCTAGGCACCCTGTGGAATTTTCAAAAGTGCCATGGTGCCTAACACCCTTTAATCTCAATTTATCTGAGGAAGTTATATGCAACTAGAAAAGGAGGGACTGAGGAGGAAGAGGCTACAATGGAAGCCACTCTCACTTTCCGAAGGTTATGTATGGAGTAGACATGTATATTGATAATATCATTGGCTTACATTTTCAAAAGTGAATAGTGGTTTTTGGCAGAATGACAGATGCCTGCCGATAGGGAGGGGGTAGAGTGAGGGCAGCTGGCTTCAGCAGTGTTACTGAGCATGCTCAGTACAAGCCAAGCAGCAAATCTGGGAGAGGAGGTACATGACCCCGAATGCTCTCTCCCTCCCCCCCACCCTCCATGTTGCCTCTGGTTTGGGGACACAGCTGGAGACACGGTAAGGGGCCTGATGCACAGAAAGCATCTGCCTTCTGAAAATCATGACCCTTGAGGTATCTTCAATTGGGCACCCAAAATCACTAATCACTTTTGAAAATTTTGACCATAAACTAGAATTAAAATGTATAAGGGATATTACTCACAATTCTTCAGGACATAAACCAACCACCACTTGCTTGGGTGTATGAAGAAACTTCTGGCAATGGCATGTCACTGCATCATTGTTCATTCAGAGAAGGTCTTCAAACCTTTGTCTCAAGAATGTAGTACTGACTACTGTGGGAGAAAGTTTAATGGACCATTGATCTGATCCAGAAGAGTAAACTCTATATGTTTATATTCACAAACATACAAATATTCATATATTTTCTGCCTTATCAGAGAACAAGCTGAGAATGTTGTGTAACTGTTTCAAACGAATCAGAGCAAACTTACAGATAAACATTCAGCATCATTTTCTCAATTACATGAAGATAAGAAACAGCATTTGGCTACCCAGAGTTCCACATAATGCATGTATAGTGAGTGGTCTCTGTCAGACTTCCTGCTATTGCAACAATAGTCTTATACGCCCAGATCAATTAAATTAATGTAAGTTAGGAGCCTAATTACCTTTGAAGATCTGGGCCATAGACCTTCCTAATGTACAAGTTAGATTCTGATCAATTTGTGTTGAGTAGTGGGGTTTTAAGTCATTCTAACTTACTAGGTATGTTTGTTTGAAGATTTTTCAGGGCACCTTCTTTCACCTAATTTTTCACTGTCTAATTTTAATATCTCCCTCATCATCTTTGTATTTTTATTGTCCTCACTAGATTTTCTTCTCAACTAGGCTTTTAGATACAGGATGGAGATCTACATTATATAGGCTGGATCATCCTTCACCCCCGACCCATGCACAGAAGAGACAGTCCATATGTGTTTTTCCTTCCTCTTGTTTGGAAGTAGTAATGACAGTCACCTTTGCAGTAGCATTCTCCTTCTTCCAGACCCCACGGATGACGCTCCATGGGTCCACACTGGAGAAGTCTAGTCCTTGAGGAGAGAGCAAACATTGCCCTTCCCTGCTGGAACAATAGGGGAAGAACTCCTAGAGAAACCCTTCTTTACTGCTACAGACCCATGATTTTAAAGGGCTCATGATTTTTGAATACTTCATCAATATCATGTTCCTGAGGTAAAACATATTTTAAAAACTATTGCTCAACAATTAAATGTTTCTGTCCTCCTTAAACTCTGAGTTTGAAATCCTGCCACAATACCCTTTGCAACTGTTTATATTGGTTCAGTTCCCTTCCTGTTATCCATTATTTTATTTGTTCTCTGCTTGTTAGCATTTTAGACAGTACATTGTGCTAGTTCTAATTTCCTCTTCCTATCTAATCTATGCAGTTGACTCAGTTCATCTGTCAGATTCCTCCTTTTGTGTGTGTGCGTGTGTGTGTGTGTGTGTTCCATTTTCACTTTTTTTCCATCACAAGGTTCATGTATTCTTTTATAGACTCTTATTTACAAAGCCATGTATTTGATTTTAAAAAGTATTTTGCCTGAAAAACAAAGCATAGGTTTTATTCTCCTATTAATGCATGAAGGCGCTTTGGGAGTGTAATTCCCATTAGCACTAGTGATAGTTATACATGTAAATCCCCATCCAACAATAGAAACACACCCACACCACCATTTGTTTATTGTGTCCATCCTCTAATAATAGTAATCTGACTAAACATCCAATGCAGAATTTACGAATAAGAGATGGAACAGTAGAACCCCGCGGTAAGTAGATCTAAACTACATTGACTTGAGTTATGCTACTAATGTAACTCAAATTCCATAGCTTAAATTGACCAAAAGCAGTAGTGAAGATAAGCCCTTTGAGCCAAACACAAGCACAGAACTAGTTAAAGTCCATAGGTGTGCCAAACATATTTTCAGACTTAATGGAAGGAGCAATGAAGCCCTTTTATGTAGTAGAGACAGCTACAAACAATGGATGGACTGCCCAAAGCACATGGCAGATCAGAGCTATGCCAGGTGGGCTGAGGGGTTTCCCAGATTACAAATGCAGGGGCTAGTATATTGATTTTGCAGCCTGTTTGTGTTAGAGGAGAAAGTCAGCAGGAAACCTGGAGAAGCAGTTGTGAGCGTGACCTTGAGATACCACATTATCCATTTCTCCTGTTAATGGAAACAACCCTGCAAGTTCCCAAATACTGGCTAACCACTCTGGCCAAAGAGACAATACTGTAAACTTCATGAACCAAGACAAGTCAGAATCTATTTCTGGAATAGACGTACGTTGTTTAGGAAATTGGAACGTATGACCTCTCTGATATTTTTGGTGAGTTATCTGTGTAACTTAGTTTTCATAGAGTAGTAGGTTTAATTCATTTTTCTCTGTACAACTGGAATTCAAACAGGGATATTAAGCTGGTCCTCCTTGCATAGATACATTGTTATTAATTATTATTATTATTATTAATTATTTGTATTATGGTAGCAGCTAAGGGCCCCGGTCATGGATCAGTGCTCCATTGTAGTAGGCACTATACAAACAGATAAAGAGATGGTCCCTACCCCACAGAGCTTACATTTCAGTGTTATATGTGTACAATTTAAGAGGTAAATGTGGGATTCTATGTTCTTCACTGGCATGTGGGACATATGAATATCAGGAGCTCTATAGGACTGAAATACTGTACTTCTGATCACAAAAAGTTGACCACTTAAAAATAATTTATTTTCCATGGAAGGGTGGCATGTATTTGAATTTTACCTCTAGAAAGACAAGGTAGATTGATCATACGGACTAACTGGCACAGATCTTTCACTTCTGAAATTTTTAACGACTCACTGATATTTCTGTCCTTTAAAATGCAAACACTGATGAATGAGGAATAATTCTAATAACAACAACCTATTTTTTTTTATTTAAGGAAAGCCATTATAAATGTAAACAATAGCACAGTTCAACAGTTATGAAGTCCTTCTTTTCTCTTCCTAAAGAATTTAATAGTCCCCACTAAAACTATTCATTATCTATCTTCTTTAGAATTTTAACGAAAAGGTATGCGAAAATTGCTTAAAAGGTTGAAATTTCAAAAATATCTCATTGATGAATCAAGACTGAGTTCAAATCCATAAGTGAAAATGAGTTTGGTGGTCTACAGTTAGAGACTTAATTGTCTCCCACATAGTTTGGCAGAATTCTTCACAACTGGCAGAGACCTATGTCTTGAATAATAGTATCAATATTGAAACTGACTAACTACTGATAGGCAAACTAGTTCAAATAATCATAGAATCACAGAAATGTAGGGCAGGAAGAGATTTCAAGATGTCATCAAGTCCAGCCCCGGTGCTGAAGCAGGACCAAGTAAACTTAGTCCATCCTGACAGGTGTTTGTCCAGCCTGTTCTTTAAAACTTCCAATTATGGGGATTCCATAACCTCACTTGGAAGCCTATTTCAGAGCTTAACTACTCTTATAGTTAGAAAGTTTTTCCTAATGTCTAATCAAAATTTACTTTGCTGCAGATTAAACCCACCTTGTCCAACCTTCAGTGGACACAGAGAACAATTAATCACTGTTCTTTTTATAACAGCCTTAACATATTTGAAGACTTATCAGGTGCTCCTTCCAGTCTTCTTTTCTCAAGACTGAACATGCCCAGTTTTATTTAACCTTTCCTTTCCTTTAAGATCAGGTTTTCTAAACCTTTTATATTTTGTATTGCTTTCCTCTGGATTCTCTCCAATTGTCCACATCTTTCCTAAAGTATGGCACCCAAATTGGACACAGTACTCCAGATGAGGCCTCACCAGTGTCGAGTAGAGTGGGACAATTACCTCCAGTGTCTTACATACAATATTCCTGTTAATATACCCCAGAATATTAGCCCTTTTCACAAGTGCATCCCATTGTTGACTCATTCAATTTTTGATCCACTCTAACCCCCAGATCCTTTTCAGCTGTACTACCATCTAGCCAGTTATTTTCCATTTTGTGGTTGTCCATTTGATTTCCCCCTCCCAAATGTAGTACTTTGCATTTGTCGTTATTGAATTTCATCCTGTTGATTTCAGACCACTTCTTTAACTTGTCAAGTATGTTTTGAATTTTAATCCTGTCTTCCAAAGTGCTTGCAACCCTTTCCAGCTTGGTGTCATCCACAAATTTTATAAGCATATTCTCCATGCCACTATCCAAATCACTAATGAAAATAATGAATAGTACTGGATCAAGGACTGACCCCTGTGGGATCCCACAAAGTATGTTCTCAAACTTTCACTACGAACCAATGATAACTACTCTTTGACGATGATCTTTCAACCAGTTGTGCACCCACCTTATAGTAATTTCATCTAGACCGCATTTCCCTAGTTTGCTTATGGGAATGCCATGTGGGACAGTATCAAAAACCTTACTAAAATCAAGATACACCACTGCTACTGGTTCCTCCCTATCAACTAGGCCAGTAACCTTGTCAAAGAAGGAAATTAGGTTGTTTTGGCATGATTTGTTCTTGACAAATCTATGCTGGCTATTCCTTATAACCCTATTATCCTCTAGGTGTTTACAAATTGATTAATAATTTGTTCCAGTATCTTTCCAGGTACCAAAGTTAGGCTGACTGGTCTATCACTTCCCAGGTCGTCTTTGTTGCCCTTTTTAAAGATAGTTACTATACTATGTTTGCCCTTCTCTAGTTCTCTGGGATCTCACCCGCCTCCAGGCGCTCTCAAAGATAATTGCTAACAATACCAAGATTGCTTCAGCTAGATTCTTAAGTACTCTATGATGTATTCAAATCATCAGGCCTGATGAAATTCATCTCACTTACTTAAATGTTTTTTAACATGTTCTTTCCCTGTTCGGGTTTGTGCTCCTTTCCCATTGTTGTTAACATAAGAAATTACCTGAACCTTCTCCTAAAACTCAATTCAAAACTGAACTGAACTGAAAATATTCAAAAAACTTATTTTTATACATTTCTGTAACTCTGTACTTTGTAGTTTTAGTGAGTACTTAACATGGAAGTATAGAAATACCTGAAAAAGTCTTATTTCTGATGTTGTCAGAACTGGGAATTAGCAGGAAGGAATCTTGAGAGAAACTCTGTTCTCATGAGATATTGTGCCAGATTTCTAGACTGAAAAGGATCAGATAAGCTTTGGAGGTGCAAACAATTGGCTGGTTTCCCATCACTAGAACTTCAGTTCTGTCACTGTGTCACTAAAATAAAACAAATTTGATTTTTGGTTTTCAAAAAATACTTAAAAATAGAGTCTAATACAGAAATCAGTGAGTGTTTTGCCTATGTCAGGATTGGGCCTGTAGGTAGTAAACATTGATTTTATTCTGTAAATCACTTTGTAGTTGATATTTTTTAAAAAGCAGCATAGTCTTTCAGTAACTGTAGATCACTGAATACCTTTTTATATAAGCTTCTGTAGAAGTATTCTTACAACTTCCCCTGGTGTCTATAAGTCACATTTTTTTTAAAAAAAAGTACAGGATGAAACTGGAGCAGACAAATTAAAGGACACAGTTCACAATCAGTCATGGCTCTTGCCAGGAAAGCCATCTATCAGGAGATGACTAATGAGTTTCATATGTGTGAATTTGCCAATGGGACCTGGTGATGTGCCAAAAAAAGAGTCATAACATTAGGAGTGAAGAGAAAAGCTCAGATTCTTCATTGCTGGTGGAAGAAGAGTTAGCCTTCACAAAGAAGAGAAGGAATTATCTTCTTCCCCTTTGACAGCAGAATTCAGGAAGAGTTGGAAGCAGCCAGTGAAGCAGAGTTCCCCCAACATTACAAAGTGCAAGGCCCAGGTTAGACAATATTCCGTTCTGCACTCATTGACAGTAAGTCTTTGGCAGAGCTGGAACTGGGCAGCTCAGGAGAGTCATGGATTTTAAGACTGGAAAGGACCACTATGATCATTTAATCTGACCTCATGAATAACACAAGCCATAGAATTTCACCCAGAAAGTCCTGCAATATACCCAATCAGCCTCAAGATTTTCCACAGACTGCCTGGATGACCGTAGAAAGTCACTTGTTCTTGCTGTGCCTCTGTTTCCCAATTTGAAAAATGAGGATAACCACCCCATCTCACTTGGGTGTTGTGAGGATAAATTCATTAATGTTTGCAAGGTTCTCATATACTAAAGTGATGGGGACTTACAAGTGGATAGAAGGCATATTCATAGTTTGCTCATGAAAGAAGGTGCTGATTATTATTTTTTTCTATATTCCTCTCCACTTCCATGTTCAAGAATAAGACAGCCCCCCCAACCTGAAACAAATACTCACCAGCAACTACACAGCACACAACAAAAACACCAACCCAGGAACCAAACCCTGCTACAAACCCTGGTGCCAACTCTGTCCACATATCTATTCAAGGGACACCATCATAGGACCTAACCACATTAGCCACACCATTCAGGGCTCATTCACCTGCACATCTACCAGTGTGATATATGCCATCATGTGCCAGCAATGCCCCTCTGCCATGTACATGGGCCAAACCGGACAGTCTCTACGCAAAAGAATAAATGGACACAAATCTGACATCAGGAATCATAACATTCAAAAACCAGTAGGAGACCACTTCAGTCTCTCTGGTCACTCAATAACAGACCTAAAAGTGGCAATTCTTCAACAAAAAAACTTCAAAAACGGACTCCAATGTGAAGCTGCAGAACTGGAATTAATTTTCAAACTGGACACCATCAGATTAGGCCTGAATAAAGACTGGGAGTGGTTGGGTCATTACAAAACCTAAACTTAATTTCCCCATTACTAATTTCTCCCTACTGTTACTCACACCTTCTTGTCAACTGTCTGTAATGGGCCACTCTCTTACCACTTCAAAAGTTATTTTTCCTCCCTTGGTATCCTGCTGTTAATTGATTTATCTTGTTAGACTGACCTCACACTTGGTAAAGCAACCCCCATCCTTTCATGTATTTATACCTGCTCCTGTATTTTTCACTTCATGCATCTGATGAAGTGGTCTCTAGCCCACGAAAACTTATGCCCAAATAAATTTGTTAGTCTCTAAGGTGCCACAAGGTCTCCTTGTTGTTTTTGTTTGTCAGTGTAGATTTGAAAACAATTTGTCTGTTTACAAACCTAAAGCCAGCATTTTATTTGGTAGTGATGGTTTGTTTGAAAAATAGGATACATACAGTACAAATCATTGGCTAGGCAATTTATTAAAGTCAAATGATTCATTTGAAGGAATACATTAACTAGGCCAAATTATGAGCTAACTTTCACCTCATGGAACACTGTTGAAGAATGGACAGGGTATATAATAGAAATAGAATGTTGCAACACTTTTCAGCCATGGAGATTACAGATCTTGATTAGCCCATCAAATTGCTATGCTACTTTTTTCACTAAAGTAGAGGAATGTCTATTTTCATCACATGTGTAGAATAATGGTGGCATGCATCTTTGGTCTTTACCCAAATGCAGCATGTTCTGGTATCAAGATTCATTAATTAAAAGACTATTCAGTGACAAGCAAGCTAACAGCACTTCACATTAAGCTGAATTACAATACCCAAACACTTTATTGTATTTCTGCCAGTTCCAGTAACTATATAATTGCGTCCTCATTCTGACATCCTTCTATTGATATCATAGATCCATTGTGGCATCTGATTCCAAAATCTACTCAACAATTTGCTATGCTGAAAACAAAAGGGTACCGAGTGGAGAAAACATTGGCTGTAAATGCAGGGTAAATATTACTGAGGAAAGTATCACTGAACAATAGAACACATGCAGCTGTTGCTGCCACACAAAAAATTAGCACATAAGATGTGAGATCTGCACAGGCAAGAAAACTATGCCCGTGGTTCTCTATCTATTTCATAATGTCTCCACATCACAAACCAACAATTTACAACATTCTCCCATCCAGCCAACCATCCTTTGCCAAAAGTCATGCCTCCAGGCCTTCTCTTCCTCTCTCTTTCACACCACATGCCTTCAACCCAATTTTTTTTACCAAGCTGCAATTGCCCATTTTAGATACCCAACCTATGGCTATCTGAGTTGCTGTTGTCCTGCATTTTAGTCCAGATCCTGTTGTCCTGGCTGTTTTTCCTGGCACAAGGTGTTCCCTGCAGTGTTCTAAAAGTCTGTGCAGGTGTACCAGCTGCATGAGAGGAAAAGCAAATGACAGCAAAGGACCTGTTTTCTCAGAGATGCTCGATTGAAATGCCCAAAGACCAAAAAAACGTGTATACAACACTTTTCTTTAGCTGCTGCCTGCTTTAGCTGCTACTTGCCCACATCTTAGAACATAAGAGTGACCATACTGGGTCAGACCAAAGGTCCATCTAGCCCAATACCCTGTCTTCCGACAATGACCAATGCCAAGTGCTCCAGAGCGAATGAAAAGAACAGGTAATCATCAAGTGATCCATTTCCTGTCACCCATTCCCAGCTTCTGGCAAACAGAGGCTAGGGACACCATCTTGTTAACTTCACCTTTGATTTGTCCTCTAAAGTGGAGAAAAATGGGAAAGAGGGTTCAGAGGTGGGAAAATGAGTGTGCAAGTCCACAGAAAAATATTGGTGTGCATCTTCTGCATGTTACCTGCAGGCTGCAAATTACAGAGCAATTTCTAATAGAGAATGGAATGACAGCTATACACAAAGAACTTCTGTAACAGTCACAAGTCCCCTTATGTTACACATAAGAGTCCTATTGCAAAAAAAGTTCACCATTCTTTTGCCCTGGACAATCCAGAATGAGGTAGCAGCTAGCAAGATGACCTCTTCTGTTTTTCCTGCTCACTAGCTCAGCCTCATAAATGCCTAAACTCATACACAAAAATGTTAATGCTTTCCAATTGCTATTCTGAATTTATATTTATTGCAATACAACATATCCATTAGTGCATCTATCACTGGTAAATTTGTTACTGCTTCAAACGTACAATACATAATGCTGCAGCAATTTCATTTTACAAGCTAATAATGTACTGTAATGTAGCTTACAATATCATGTAGATGTATTTGATTAGGGAGGTTCTACAGTCAGTCAGGCTGAATAGTGGATTACATGAGATTCAAGTTTTTAACTTATTTACTGTACAAATGAACAGCCTTGGTGCACAATAAATGTGTTAATTTAACAGGTGTATCATTTTCTCTTTTCAGATATTCACTGAAGAGGAACAAATGTTAAGCAGTCTATTTTGACTCAAATTGAAGTACAGCAGACTTACAATGTTTTTGACACTTGACATGTTTATTCTTTTAAAGAGAGCCATAATCACATTTAACTGTTTTGTGAATTTCACTTAACTGCTTTATTTCATTGACAATACTAACTTCTCAAGCCCAGAAGATGTGACAATAATATGGTTTTCTGAAATGTAGTAAATAAAAATTATAGATCTCTGGCAAAAGAAGAAAAGCTTAAAAAAAATCTTGCTCGAAGAACTATTTTTCAAAAGTTTTCCATTAAAAAACAACCAACCAAACATGGTGTTTGTAGCACAGCATTACCCAGTGCTTAATTTGTGATTAAGGAGGTACTGGGGCTCAAACAAGTAGGTGCTGGGGCTCAAGCAAATTTTTTACTTTCACAAATGATGCAGCAAGCCCAGAGGTGCCAGGGCTATGAACTGCCAAGCCTAGAGGTGCGGGGGCTCAGCCCTGGCACAACTTAAGCACTGGCATTGCCAATAGTTCATGTGTATGATTGCAGAGGAAGGAATGGCACATGTGTATTGCCAGATGTGAAAATAAGAGTGAGGCAAGGGTGTGTGGAAGAGGTAATGATTAGGAGAGAGATTTTAACTATAACAAGGCTTAATCTTTCTGCCGGTTTTCAGGGCTTATCACCCCACTTAAACTGAGAGGAAGGATGGTTCTAGTAGTTACAGTGCTAGCCTGGGACTTGGGTTTGAGTCCCTGCTTCATCACACACTTCATGTGTGACCTTGAAATAATTGGTAGTTAGCCACTTGGGCCTTGTAAAAATCTCGCTAAGCACCCATCTGCATTTTTAGGCACCTAAATACCTTTACAAATCTGACACTTCAGCCTGGTCTACATGTAGCTCTGTTGCTCCAGGGTGTGAAAAATTCACAGCCTATGAGCACTGTAGCTATGCTGACCTAACCCTCAGTGTAGAATCAGCTAAGTCGATGGAAGAATGCTTCTGTTGCTCTAGCTACTGCTACTCAGGGAGGTGGATTACCTACAGTGATGGAAATAACCTTTTTGTCACTGTAGGAAGTGTCTACACTATGGCGCTACTGTGGCATAACTACAGCACCATAACTGTGATGCTGTAGCACTCGTGGTGTAGACATGGCCTCAGCCTCTGTACCTCAGTTCCCCATCTGTAAAATGGGGGTAATAGCACTTTCTTACCTCACAAAGGGTGGTGTGAGAATAAATACATTGAAGATTGAAAGGCATTGAGATACTATGGTAAAGGGGCCAGATATGAACCTAATATTGGCTTGTCATTCATGAGACAACAATGATTGCATTTACTCCCAATTTACACCAGCATCAGACTTATCAGAGTCAGAATTTTGTATGTGGAGCAAAAATAAATAATGTGAACTAGCCTCTTGTTTTTATATTCTACATACAAAAGGATTCAGCTAAAGGAGTATGGCCATTAATGGTTTCTGAGGTTAATTATTTTCTCCTTTCCAATGACATTATCCATGTAGTGTACGCATATTAAACTATATTGTTGAATTAACTTAGCTCAGTTATTTAACTGAGATACTAATAGGCCAAATTCATCATTGGTAAAACTCCATGTTCATCATAATATTTATGTAGCATTAAAAAAAAAGAAAAGAAAAAGAAAAAAAGTAGTTTAGCTCCCTAATCTAGCGGTGTTCCTTGTAATACATTCCAACTGAAAAATGGGACACAACAGGAAATAGTTTACAATTTTTTATGTAAAAGGGGACTATAACT
Organism: Emys orbicularis; assembly: GCF_028017835.1. Classification (NCBI taxonomy): domain Eukaryota; kingdom Metazoa; phylum Chordata; order Testudines; family Emydidae; genus Emys; species Emys orbicularis. The sequence goes on along the minus strand of NC_088688.1, from coordinate 58,730,386 downwards.
GTCACTTCTGTTTAGTTTATAGTTTCCCGAGTTTTGCCAGTCTTTTATCCCATTCGGATGGGCTAGTTTTTAATTTAACTCTATCATGAGCAAATTACCCACATGAGCACTGGGGGAGGGGGAAAATTACATGAATAGCTTTGAAAATCTAAACCCTCTGCACATTATTATGAAAAGTAATATTACATCATTTCTTTACTCATCCTTAGTGCAGGGGATCAAATGGGAACATTTCTCCTACATTCCAGAGGAAAGGGGCTTGGCACACACAGCAGAGTTATTGGAAAAGGAAACTAAAATATATGGTGTTAATGAAGTGAAGTATTTTTCTCTTTGAGGTAAATTGAAATGACATGTGAACACCCTTCTTTTTATTCCACTGGGGGCAAAAAACCCTCTTTTCAGAGCCAAAGCCCAGTAACATCAGTGGGAATGCTTCAACTGACATCAGTAGGCTTTGGATCAGGTGGTCCAAAAACCCATATAGACTGAAAGGTAGAAGACCAACTGATCTTATGGCAGAAACTGTCTAATGCACAGTTTGCATAGATAATCTTGCCTGTATTGCAAGCAATGCTTTCATTCCACAGTATATACCCAAAGCAAAAAATTGGGATTATGTTTTTTTATTTCACTATCCAATAGGCATCTGTGAATTGGCTCTTTTCTAATGTGATGCAGGGCCTATACTACATCCTGTTTGTACTCTGCTAACACCACTGGCTTCCACTTCATGTGACATTTGTCTCTACAGTATGCAAAGTGTTTGGGGGAGGGGGTAGAAAAACACCCAAAACCTGACAGCATCTTTCATACATTCTGATCTGTTATAACAAAGTGAGGATTAATTGGTATGTGCTGCTTTTCAGGATACAAATCTATCTTGGAATGTATTAAAATATTTTGAATAATAAAAAAGAAATAGATCATTTTCAATTCACGTTGCAAAATATGCTATGAATATGATCTGATATTTATGCATGCATATCAAAAAGAATACACTAAAATGTCGGAGCCTGTCGTGCTGTATTTTTTCCTTTTCTCGGGTTCTTTTGCCTATTTACTCCAGATTCCTCTCCGTCCTCTCTTTACTTTATCAATATACTTTCAAAGTAAGGTAAAACAAGTACAGTAAAAATATAGTATGAAGTAGAGCCATGAAGCAGGACTGGGCTCCCGCAGGTCTCACTGCCATAATAGCGGGAGTGGGTAAAATGTACTTTGTTGCGCATGGGATTGGATGGGCAGAAACAATAAACTGTGGTAATTTGCAGGGAAACACTAAATCTCTCATCAGTTTGTCATAAATAGAAATTCAGCAGTGGAAAGCAAGTTTTTATTTAGGTTTAAATATTTAAATTTAAGTGAGGGATAGAAAGAAATGTGATGTCTCTTATAACAGGTGTTAAAGTATTTTTTTACATGATTTAAGCAAGATTTCTTTTATTCTTTTAGTGGTAAAATTGTGTCTGAATTCTGTTTATATATATATAATATATTAACAAAGGGGCAATCTCTCTCTTGCAGAATTTGTGAAATCTAAGGCTTTTACCGGTGGGAGCAGGATAAAAATGCAAGAAAATGCAGGAGCAGGTGGGGGAAAAAAAGTCCAGCGCAGGTAAGCAGCAATATGTAACTAAACAGCATGCAATCTTATCCTCTATGCTACTGTCATCACCCATACAGCAGCATGTGTATTTTCCCCCCCAATGCAATACCAGATTTTAAGTGAAAACTGCCTAAGTCTCTTTCAGATCTTGCTAATGTGATTGGATGAAGGATATTTTTACCTGGCAGTCTCCTATCCTGCTATACTTATCTTCTCCATTTTGAAAAAATAAAAAAAGAAGGATAATTTCAACAGATTATATTGACATTTTAAAGAGAAACAGTCTGCTTCTACCTATCCAGCTGAATGGTAATGATAAAGAATCTAAATTGTGAAAGGAAAACAACATCCTCTGGAAGCCTTAAGCACCTAAAGAATTCTTAGACCATAAGTCTCAGATCACAAGTGTTTTCTTCATACCCCGCTAATATGAAAACACCACTCTATGACATCCATCTTGCCATCAACTAGTATAGACTGTGTGGAGCCCCAATTTATAGTGCAAAAAATATATTTCACATGTCAGTGTCACAAACATAAGCCTATTGTGTCAGAAACTCCCTAAAACTTTTTAGGTTTATCTTATCAAAGCACAATAAATCTACTACTAAAATAAGCTACCCCCTGAGCACACAGTCATAGTCCCAAGCAAGAAAATAAACACTAAATTCAATGTTATGCCAGATTATCTTTAATGTAAGGATGTCACCAAAGCATTAGTTCTCAAGTTGGTTGTTTGCAGCAACTCTTTTCAAATTCAAGCTGCAATCAGCCATGCTATAAACACTATTTGTGCTGTTTCCAATCCCTTGTAAATCAATAAAATAAAATAAAATTCCTTTGCCAGTAAAAAAAAAAAAAAAGCAGATCCTCTAGTTTGATGCAAGAGATAAAACAATTCATCTAATTAGGATTGAGAAGAAAATCTTCAAAACATTTAAGAACAAGTCCAAAGGATAAATCACACAAAACAAAGACTACAAGTGATTGTAACTGAGACATCATTTTCTCTCTTCTCTGTGTATGTTTTGCTTACTTTTTATAAACAAAAACAAAAACAAATGATGGACTCTGAACATACTCTTCTCTGTAAAAAACCCACAAGTCTCCAGTCTCTCCAATGCTGCCTTTGACATGAAAGGGGCACTACAGAGTGTCTTAATCCAAACAAGTACCATGTTGCGCCTCAATACAGTGAGCAGGAGAGAGGCTGAGAAAATATACAGAATATAACACACCATACAGTGGAATAAAATACACATAAGTATGGCGACAGCTGTATCTGAATGGTAAGTGAATCAACTTAAAGAAACGAAACGTCTACAATTCTCGAGTGTGTGTGCACAAGCATGCACACACAGGATTTATTTATGAAACTGTCTTTTAAACACAGAATCTTGCACAGCAGAAAAGGCAATTAAACAAAACAGCAGAAAGCTGTCAATCACTCTAGCAACCAACAAAAGCATCTACTATCAAAGCAAATAATGTAAATGTACAAAAAAGTGCCTTCTATCAAAGCAAATAATGTAAACATGCAAGGGAAAATAAGGTTGTGTCATAAAAATGAAGAAAAAATTGTAACACTGCCTCCCAGTATATATTTTTGCTTGTGATTTCATTTGGCTAGATTAATTTTTCCACATATTTAACCTGGAAGGTATGACATTCATGAGCTTCTCAAAGTATTTTGGAGTGGCATGATACTTAGATTGGTATGGTGGGTTATTTTTGTTTGGCTGGCTTTTTTTCCATCTTAGTGTACAAATAAATGGACAGTCACAGCTTATCATCACTTAAAGATGCATGTGCATGCTGCAGTTTACTGAAACATGATTGGCTGCTACATAAATCAATCTGATAGAGATCGGTCCCATGAAGAAAAGATAAATCATTAGCTTGTGCTTTTGCAATGTAATTCATTTTAGATAGTGATTATTGATGATTTAATTCCACTGGTACATGTACATGTCTAGACCATGCTTTTATATAAAATGTTAAAGCAACAGAATATATTCATTCCAAGAAATGTCACGAGGAGGTAGTGAGTGAAATCATGTTAATGCAACACATGAGATTTTACATGCATAGAAGTTAGCAAAATCAAAGTTATGGTTCCCACAGCAAATGTAATTCAGCCCTCCGGTGTATATATATTTTCTATTGCTATGTGTTGTGATAACTTTTCTGACTAAATAAATGTTCTGTGCAAGTATGCTCAATGAAACCAAATTATGGGTGCTGTGAGAAACATAACTTTGAATTTTTTGACTTTTGTCCTTGTTAAATCTAAACCATAACATTGTACTAACAAGATTTTTGTTGTTGTTTCTTTCAACCTCCTTTAAAAGTAGTGTGTAATTGCACACTGAAATAAATGCAGCACAGCCTGTGTCTTAATTCAATTCAAGTCCTTCAGGTGTCTGAGACAAATGATTGCACAAATGAACATATTGCACCAGATTTTGCCCATATACCATATTATGAATTTAATTTGTACATTCAAACCCTGTTGGCATGTGCACATTGGCTATTTCTACAAATATCTAACCAGTTAGGTGTGTGGACATCTCTCAAACTCTGGCCCACTAGGGATGAAATTCAGGCCTTTGCAGAAGGCACCACTTATGTCCTTAAAAAGTATATAAATAGGACTTAACTGGGTCACAGGCCTTGTGCTGGCCCCGTGCAGAGAAGTGAATTTTCTCCATATGCATTTCTTTGACTGCATGATCACTGATTACAATAGAATTGTCAGCCAACTGTGTGGATGGATACTTCGGCTAGATCTATGCTACACACTTACTTTGGTGTAACTATGTAGCTCAGAGGTGTGAAAAATCCACACCCCTGAGCAACATTGTTATTCTGACCTTAACCCCTCCCCCCTCACGTAGAGCAGTAGGAAAACTTCTCTCTGACATAGCTACTGCCTCTCATGGAGGCAGAGTTATTAGGCTGGCGGAAGAGGTCTCTTCTGTCAGCTTAGAGTGTCTTAACCAGAAGCGCTACAGTGATGCAACTGCATTGGTGCAGTTGCACGAATGCAAGTTTGTAGTGTAGGCCTACCCTGAGACACTATTACTAATGATAATAATAGCAACAAAATGCACTTTTATAGCACTTTGAATAATAACTAGCTATTTGTCACAGTACTACTGTACTGCAGGTAATACCCATCTCGCAGATGTGGAAGCTGAGGCAGAGAGGTGAAGTGATTTGCTGAGCTATCACAGCAAGTCACTGACCATCAGGAGTTCCTGACACACAGCCCTCTCACTTCTCTGCATCACGTGGCCTCTCAGTTAAATACAGGCTCTGTTTGTGCTGAGATTGAGTCAGGAAAATGGTTCATTCTCAATACTCACCATGCTGTTTTAACTTGCTTACAGCTCCATTCCCCCCCCCCCCCCCCCACTAATCGCTTTTTCAAACTTAGCAAAGCAGGCATTCCTCTTGGACAGCAATCACTTCTTAAATAAGACAGCCTTGGACTTATACAAGTTATAAAAAAGAGCATCTGAAAAAGTGTCTTAAAATATATAAAAAAATATTTTTGTTTCATGCTTGGATAAGTCAAAAATCAACCAAAGAGCATCTTACCAAACTTTCCAGAAGAATTCACCTCTAGGCTGAGAGCAAGCATCAAAAAATTCAGGGCAGAAATTCACACTGGTTACTGATCTCATATCCTATCATATCATAACAGCAAGCACAAATGGCAAATAAAGGATGGATGAGCACACTATACTCAGAACATTTCAGCCCTAATAATGGGTCAGATCATCCTCCCATGGGGAAACCTGAAACAAAGGTGAAGAGGTGGAGTAAAACTCCATAAGGTTCACCTTGAAGAATTTTCCTGAAACCATTCCCTCTGGAGGGAGGGATGGAGAGGCCATGGATTTTGGGGGCCACATCCTACTTAGATCCACAGATTTTGGGGAGACACTTTCGGAATGGATATAGGAACCATTTTGAAGAGACACGTGCTGCTGCACAGTAGCTGTACTACTTTTGGCTCAGCCCCCCTGCCGCGGTTTAGTAATACCAAGGAGGAGACCTAGAGAGATATTACAGCTGCAAAGCTGTATTATCTCCTACCTTGATTTATGCATGGAAATCCTCAGGTTCTGCAGGGGGACAATGCTTCAAAAAGTGGCAGCTCTCCTGGTCCACTTCATTCCATCCTCACTTGTCTCCCCTGAATTTAGCAGAGCTCCGTCTCCTTGGTGTTCCAGGGGAGGTGTATCTGAGCAAGACAAAGAGGAGGTAAGGGAGGAAAAAAATTCTGTCACAGAAGTGTCCGTTTCATATACCCAGGGGAGATCTGCACTTTTGGGATTGACTTCTTCTGCAGATCCCATGAGATGGTCCAAGTTGTTTAAATGGTTTGTGGAACTTTAATATCACTTAGAGAATATGTGTGACACTCTGCTTTTGTGTCACTGGTTCTATCTGGGAAGAAATCATTTGCACACTCTAAGGATTACAGGATTGTTTTCCATTTTGATTGAAAGTCATTGCAATACACATCTTTTTGAAGAAAAAGTAACACCACAGCTGTACACACAACAATAAAGATATTCTAGGAACTAATTGATCCTATAGTATGTCCCGTATCATTATAAGTGAATTTGATACAGCTGAAATAGATTATACTAACTACTATTAGGTTGACAAAGTGTTTGGAATGAAATACGTTAGCTTTTCTTGAAAAGGTTGTTACATTGTTCAGACATCTTTTTCTTTGAAGAAAAAAAGTTGACTTTGTCCTGAGTTCCACAGTCAGAGTTAAAAGTTGGTATTTGTTGGGCACCGAGCTTGTGTGTCTATGAATGCTGCAAACTTTTTCCAAGTGATGTTTTACAGAATTGCTTTTAAAAACCCCAGAGGGTAAATACTATTCTCAGAATAAACAGAAAAATGCTGACCTTGTCAGATTTAGCTGCTGAAAGCAAAGCTGTTTTAAGACTTGGAGGAGCAAGGGTCATGGTTATAAACAACACAGATAAAAAAGAAAAGAAAAGAAAAAAAGAAAGCTAGAAAGAAAAAAAGAACCACACCATGAATATAAGTAATAAATATGTTGACCTTGACAAAAAGGGAATGAGATATTTATGCAAAAGAAGAATGGAAAAGAAAAAAAAAGAAAGAAGAAAAAGCCCACAAACTGTACTTGGAAAAATGTTTCTTAGAGCTTGTTTAAAGCCGGAAATGAGTCACTTTAGCTTCATCTGTTTTTGGTTTCAAAAGGGGAGAAAGGTCAAAGCTTCTTTGTTTTAAATAAGCTGGTCACTACTTCTGAAGTGTAACATGATAGGGTTCAAAAGCCTTAATGAAACTGGTATTTCACTGACAACCTGGGCTGCAGCACCTCGGCAGTTGCATGGTCATGTATTCTAAGTCAAAGGAGTTTTACAAACAAAGGCACGGCAGAGCGTGACTTTGTTCATGACCTTCATACCCCGGTGCTCCTGTGGCAGCCATATGGGCAACGAGATGGCTAAATCTGCCACCCCCTACTACACTTTCACAAATTGCAGCTGCACACAAGGAACTCCAGAGTCATGTTCACAGATGTGAAATGGAACCATTACTCTGAGCTCCATACAATGCCTTTTAAAATAGATTCTAATAGGGATTAAATTGAAAATAATTCCATAGAAAACTGAAAGCATTAGAGAACCTCTATGTGACAGTAAAAATTCAAACAAGTATTCCAACTACACACAGGAGTAACTTCTGGAAAAAATTAAACCCTTAGAACACTATAGGTTTAAAATTCTTTTAATGGAAATGGACATGTTGAGGGTTTGAAGACTAGTAGAAGCACTGTTTCTTTAAAGAAAGTTTGAATGACTGTTTGTTAACCCCCTGACAGCCAGTCATACCCTTCCAATTATAATTGAGCCAGGAGAGAAGCTAGGTGAGGGGATAGCATAATGAAATAGTGTCATTGACAGGCAGTGGTAGTGCATTGGGCAGCAAGTTGGGAAACAGGGAAAAATCTTAAAGGAGGATCTCTGAAGGAGTCAGTGCTATCTATCAAGCTGTGCTGCAGTGGCTCAAAAGCCTGAGTACCAACCTCAGGGCAGACTGTTAAGAAGCAGGGCACGAACCCCAAATTGGATGTGAGTTCTATACTTAGATTTCACCAACCAATTGTCAAGTGTAAACTCCTCAGGCACTATAAAAGCCTTAACATGGAGTCACACACGGTCCCCTTGGGTACTTCAATCTGTCTTGCCGCCTAGGTAAGCCTACCTTTGTGATAAATGGTCCCTTACACCATGAATCACAGCAATATTCAGGTTACTTCCCATCCCAAAGGACCAGTCACTCACCCCAGGTCAATTGCACTTTAGATCTCACACAAAGACAATGCTTGTAGCCAATCCTATAATAAACTATCTGAAGATTTATTAAATAGGAAAAGGAAATGAGCGTTATTTACAAGGTTAAGGCAGGTGAACATATACAAACACATAAGTTACAATCTTAAGTTTCAAAAGGTAATAGAAGTTTTTATAATAAGCAAGCTCTATATGTCTGTTAGAGCTAATCCAGGCTATGCCCCAGGGTTCTCTTGCTCATGTCTAGAAAACCTTGCCCTTCAGCTTGCAAGCATCATTGAGGTACAGTTCCTTCTTGTTAGGGGTTTTTATTCCCTTCCCCCTTGCATTCTGAGCTTCAAACTCAGCTGATGGGAGGAATTCGCTTGCATGACTCATTGGGAAGTGGGGGCTGGGGACTGGGGAGAGCAATCAACAATTGTTTTTGTCCTGTTTAATGTTCCACAATAGTTCATCTAGTGTTGATGGGTCTTCCCTGTTGGGCAGGACAGAAACACCTTTGGTTGGAGATCAACATTTCCTACTAATGTTTCTCTCGTCTAATGATTTACAGTTACAGAGACTTGTAATACAAAGACTCAGATATCTTATAATATGGGATACAGATAGGGCTGCCAACTTTCTGATTACAGAAAGCCGAACACCCTTGCCCTCCCTGCCCCCTGCCCTGTCCCTTCTCCAAGGCCCTCCCCCCTCTGTCGCTCACCCTTGCTCATTTTCACTGGGCTGGGACAGGGGGTTGGGATGTGGGCTCTGGGGTGGGGCTGGATATGAGGGGGTTGGAGGATTGGAGGGGCCTCAGGGCTGGGGCCAAGGGGTTTGGAGTGCAGGATGGGGTGTGGGATGCAGGCTCTGGGAGGGAGTTTGGGTGCAGGAGGGGGCTCAGGGCTCAGGGCTGAGGCAGGGGTTGGGGTGTGGGAGGAGGTGTGGGGTGCGGGCTCTGGGAGATGGTTCAGGGCTGGGGCAGGGGGTTGGGGTGCAGGAGGCAGTGCGAGGTGCAGGCTCCGGGTGGCGCTTACCTGAAGTGGCTTCCGGAAGCGGCCAGCATGTCCCTGTGGACCCTAGGCACAGGGGCGGCCAAGGAGCTCCATTCGCATGCGCCTCCTCCACAGCTCCCATTAGCTGGCTAATGGGAGCTGCGGAGCCGGTGCTTGGGGGTGGAGACTATGTGCAAAGCCTCCCTGGCCTCCCCTGCGCCTAGGGGCCTCAGGGACATGCTGGCTGCTTTTGGGAGCCACATGGAGCCAGGGCAGGCAGGAAGCCTGCCTTAGCCCCGCTGCACTGCACCACAGACCAGACTTTTAACGGCCTGGTCAGCAGTGCTGATCATCCGTCAGGGTCCCTTTTTGACTAGGCATTCCAGTCTTCTTTTGTGCTGCCATTTATGCCTGGAATGACACCCAAAGCAGTATTTGGTAAGCATCCTCCCTCCCTCTTCTTCAGATCAGTTTAAACAACTGACCTGTTGGATAACGCCCTAAAGCCCATTTATGCTGATATCCACATACTTCTCCTTGTTTATTAGCTATACTGTAACTATTCTTGCCTTTAGACTGTAAGTTCTTTGGGGCAGGAATTTCTTCTTCTGGATTTTATAATGTATAATATACTTGCCAAAAAAAAGTGCCATTTGCTCCAGATTACTGCAAAATAACAGTAATAATGACAACAGAGATATGGAGCACTATCAGCAAAATGAGGGAGGTTCATTGAATTCAAAGGAAAGACAGTTGCTATACTTGTAGGTACAAGTGATTTTGAAAATGACGCGCTTTGTTATTCTTCGCTGCAGCAATCCTTAAAACAAATAATTCACAACTATGAATTATATAATAAAACACAGGGGGAAAAGATTACTAGTTGAATGGCCTTTAGTTATTTCAGAGATAGCAACCTCTTCACTGTTAAAAGTAGGTTTTGAATCTGGATATTATGCAGAATCACACAAGGAGCTTTCAATTTCCACTGCTACCACTCAGTCCTCCTTCTATACCCATTGGACCTTTTTGATCTTTACACTGATTGACATGGAGCCAAAGCTGACCAGTGAATGGGAATTCCCTCTGCTCTACCTTTTCTGACAGTCCTTCCTCACAATCATATCTGTTGTCTCCATTTGTGGCCAGAAGAATCATGGAGAAAGCCATGATTTGGAGTAGAGGAACTCACTGAAGCAACTGTGGCTGCCATGAAATCTCCAACCATTTGAAGCACTAAGGAGGTAGGCAGGAGGCATTCTGATGAGCACAGAATAGACAGCTAAAGTGTTAACTGGACTGGGAAAATGGAGAGATGGAAAAGGTGCAGAGGCTGGGACAATAGATAAACATTCATAATGGAACAAAGATAACATTCTGTATTTTTGGGTTCATGTCCCATGTGCAGATAGATCAGACTGGAGGGAGGTTACTAGTGGAGTTCTTCAAGAATCAGTCTTGGGACCCATATTATTTCATATTTGTATTAACGGCCTTGGCACAAAAAGTAGGAGTGTGCTCATGACATTTGTTGATGATATGAAGTTGGGAGGCATCATCCATACAGAGGAGAATCAGAAAATTATACAGGAAGAATTTAACTTTGAAGAATGAATTACCAAAAAATGGATTAAATTTAATAGGACAAAGTGCAAGGTCATGCATATAGGTCTAATAATAAGAATTTCTGCTATAAACTGGGGGCTCATCAGTTGGATGCAACAGAGGAGGAGAGAGACATGGGTGTGTTGGCTGATCAGAGGATGACTATGAACCACCAATCAGATGTGGCTGTGACAAAGGCAAATGCCTCCCAGGATGTATCAGGCATTTCCAGGAGAGATAGAGAAATATTAATGTCATTGTACTAGGCACTGGTAAGACCTCGTTTGGAATACTCTGTACAACTCTGGTTACACAAATTCAAGAAAGATGAATTCAAAACTGGAACAGGTGTAAAGAAAAGCTACTAGGATGATCAGGGGACTGGAGGGTCTACCTTATGAGAGGAAACTAGAAGAGCCTGACTTGTTCAGACTAGCAATATGAAGGCTGAGAGGGGATTGCTCTTTATAAATACATTGCGGGAGGGTGGGGGGTGGGGGGTGGGGGGCGGAGATTAAACACCAGGGAGATTGATGGGCTTTTTAAGCTAAAGGCACAAGAACAAATGGGTATAAACTGGACATGAGCAAATTCAGCCTTGAAATTAGAAGGCTTCTAACCATCGGAAGAGTGAGGTTCTGGAACAGCCTTTCACTAGGAGCTGTGGGAAAAAAACAACTTAATTAGTTTTAAGAGAGAGCTGCACAAATATATGAGTGGGATCGTATGATGAGGTTACTTTTGATTGTGAGAGGCAGGGTTTAGCTGCTCTGGGGGTCCCTTCTGGCTCATGGCAGATGTTCCTAAAATCTCATGCTTAAGGACTTTCACTTACCTGCAGGGGTCAGGAAGAGATTCTCCCCTTTACTCCCCAAAAAAGTATTCTGTGTGTGTGTGTGTGTGTTTTATCTCCTTCCTCTGAAGGATCAGAGATGGCTACAGCTGGAAATGGGATACTGAGATAGCACTGAGCAATCTCTCTTTTCACATGCTTGGCTGGTTGGGTCTTGCTCACGTGTTCAGGGTCTAACTGATCACCATACACAGTGTTGTGAAGGAATTTTTCTCCAGGTCACATTGGCAGTTACTTTGGGGGTGAGGGTTGCCATACTCTGCAGCATGGAGTGCAATTCACTTGCCAGGATCATCTTGGTATACCTCATTTAATCAATTTCTTGCCATTGCAGGGGCCTTGGGCATTGGTGCATCTCAGTCCTTCCTGTTCTCTGTCTGTAGCACATAATAGTCTACATTCCTGAGGGCTGTAATACCCCATGGTCTAATTTCAGTTTCTGGGTTTAGAGCGCAGGTTCTGGGCGGTGGTGGTCTGTGATATGTAGGAGGTCAGCCTAGATGATCAGGTGATCCCTTCTGGCCTTACATTCCATGACTGCATATGGTTTTCAGAATAGAAAAATTACAACTACAATCTTAACCTTCACTCTAGTGTATTCACTTCACTCCATCTCTTCAGCAATCTCATAACAACCATAAATGCCGGATGTTGGTCTTGTCTACACACTGAGTTAGTGTGAGTGGCAAGACAAGGTATGGATCTATAGCACACTAGCTTCCATGGAGCCTTCTACAGCACACAAATTTCCATAGGGTGTTTTGACATACTGCTATTTGAAAGAGGAGCACATCAAAGTGCTCTACAGAACTTTTTCTGCACTGGTGCAGTGTCCACATGGGACCTTACTGAATGGCAAGCTGGTGAGCTGTAGATTCATACCCTGGCTTGCTGCATGCTAACATCCCACTGACTAGCCCACTGAGAGATGCAGCTTCTTCTCTTCCCAATGTAGCATCCATAGCACTTTCTGTCATTCTACAAGTCCCAAATACAAATCAAACCTTTCAGTTTACAAAAACCAAACAAATCAGAAAGCTACTGCTAACTACAATCGGGTTCCTCATTGTGGGACAGAAGCTTCTTAGCTTACGTTGTTTGCACAGATAAGTAGGCCTTTTGGCACTCTCTTTAATCACTCTAGAAAGATTGAGAACTTCTTGATCAAATTCAGTTGAGTATGAAAATGTTCCAGTCCAATAGCTCATTCACCACCATGAAATTCTAACAAGAGATGGTATTCTTGACCAGTAAGCAGCAATCATTGAATACTACATTTTGTTTAATGGGATTGGGAATGGCACTGGTCTTTTTTCTGCTCAATGAACCATGTTGAAACACTTTTCATATCTTGAAACACTTCATGATTGTCTTCAAATAAATCTGTGTTGACAAAGCATCATTAAGTCAAGTTATCCCACTTCTCCACCCATTGGGAAAAAAATTAACAAAATGAGAAAATACTCAATCCTCGGCCAACCTCTCCTATATACTATAAATGGATGAGAATTAATATGTTGTCTCTCTCTATCTCTCTCTCTCTTTCTGCAGAGTGCAGGTGGGTTTTTAATGTGAAATATTAACTTTTTCGCCCTACCTCAGAAAACTACTTAGGTCTAATAAATTCAGAAAAGCTTCATATATGCCATTGAACTCTGGGGGGGTTATGTGAACCAAAGGTCACCAAGTCTTTGGAGACAGCATATCTGTATTGAACATCATCAGATTAAAAGCTAAAAGGAGGAAGGATGGTTTTGTGGTTAGACTGAGACTTAAGACCTTACCCAGAAAAGCACTTATGCATCTAGTTAAACTTTAAGCACTGGACTAGTCCCATTATAGTTAGGCACATGCACTGGACTAGGGCCTTACTCTCTCTTAATCTCAGTTATCCATCTGTAAAATGGGGATAATAATACTCTCTTTCTCCCATACTTTATTTAGACTGTAAACTCTTTAGAGTAGAGATTGTGTCCTATTAGGTATCATACAGTATGTAGTACACTTGCACCCTGAGCTCCATTGCAGCCTGCAGATTCTACTGTCACACACAGTAATATTAATAAATTAACTGACCCCTCCACAATCCCCTGGTAACAATACACCATAAAATAATCTTCACAAAAGGCTCAATTTTTTGGTCTGTTTGCCAGATTGTTCTGATTTGTATCCGTATCTGGTTTACATTCACCTCCCTGGCTGGCTGCTATCCGACCATTTCTACTTACTAGCTGGGAGAGGAGTCAAGCTGCTCCTTCAACAGCCAGTGATAATTGTTGCAATGTGAGGCAGCTGGCAGGCTAATGCACCTACACTAAAGCTGTGGCCTGCAGCTTGGAAAGGAAATTTAATGAATCTGAAACCTTTTGTCCCATTTGTTAATATTTTACAATTTCTTTTGATAAATCTCTTTTTTCCTGTCTCCATATTGTACAGCATGGGGCCTCCGAGTGCCTAATTTATTATTTGACAGTTCTATGCATGCTTCAAATAATGGATTGCAAAGTTACTATACTATTCCAAACAGGGTTAGAAAGTTTATTCATACAGTGAGAGAAAATGTTAAAAGTAAGAAGGAAGATTTATTTACCCTAGATTACTGAGAACTTGTAAAACATATAAATAAATGATAGCTTCTTTTGAATTTAAGGCTTGATTGGTTCCATAAGGGTCTTTATATATTCCTGCTAAATATACAACAGATTCTACAGAGAATTGCAGAAGGGGCCGTATAACTAATCTTTTACATTTATCCTTTTCTTTTACATTCTTTACTTAAGCATAATCACAGTGATAAATCCACTTTGTGGGTGTGAGTGTGAGATGGCCAACCTGAAGTTTCTCAGACAGGCCTGAGGTCTCTAACCCACAACCATTCTCTTGTTCTTCTCATTTATCAAAGGGCCCCTATGATCTAGCTTCTGCATTTGTATGACAACCAGGAGATTGCCAATTGTCTTGGAAATGTAAAATAAACACTTTTTCTACATATGTTAATACCATTGTTTATTGACTACTTACTCAGCTTGGATGTAATTGGGGTCATTAGGGAAACATAAGCAGCTCAGAGGCTGTCAATACCTGACCTTTAAAATATTCACTACATTCGGTGTTACATGATGTTTAACAAGCTAGCCTTTTCATGTGAATGCAGCTGTTGTTGCCAAGCAAGCAGGAATAGAGGTGCTATTTCTTGCTGAAAACTTTTTTTAAAGAAGAGGTTTTATCTCAGCCATAGGGTTGAAACAATTTGGAACAAAACATATTTCATGGAACATGTATTTTGAGGTTCATATGCATTGGGAAAACATACAACAAGTGTCACATGAATGAAAAAAAAACCAAAAGAGCACCAGGATTAAAACATTCAACTAAAGTATTTTCATATATTATGATGTTTGGTAAATGTAAATCAAGCCACCTTAAGGCTGTCTGAAGCAAAATTTTAAACTGGGGTTCTGATTACTGAGAGAAGGTTGAAGAATCTCTCATCAGCAGACCATAAAGAATAAAGCAAAAGCTATCACTAATGTGCAGATGTTATCAGGATGTGACTTCAGCACAGCTATGCATCCCGACAGAGACACAAAACTGCAGATGTTTAACACATTATTGTGGAACCTAACCACAAACTATTCTATTTTAATTATTTAAATTTTATACAAAAAGATATTTTATTTCTTGTGCCTCTACTGCAGAATGTGAGTTAATAGTTCCTGTCAATAAAAGCAAACAAGTTTTTCACTAAATTAATTAGAGTTATTAATAGTTCCGAATTGGCTGATATATAAATGCTTCCATTTTAAGTTGGTCTTAGAAAAAACAAACAAAAAAGATATCCCACATTGAAAAAACAAAGTAAACTATGTTCTTTTAACACAATGTTTAAATTCACATTGAGTACGTTCAGACAATGGCTATATAAGCATACAATCCAGTGCAGAAAGGGGGAAACAAAAAACATTAAAAAATAAAAGTAATGCCCATGAAACCAGAATTGTTGTGAAATGTGCAATACAGAAAGAAACTTGGGCTGCAGTCCGGCAAACATGTATCCATCCTGGTAACTTTACGCACCTGAATAACTTTATGCACAAAAACAATCCCACTTAAGTTACTTGTGTGTAAGTTTTTGAAGGGTGAGGTCTTGTTTTTGTTTTAGCAAGCTGGACAAAAAGTTTAGAACTCTGAGGCAAACAGTTAACAGGTAGGATAGCTCATCCTGCGCTGTTCACTAGACACAGTAAATTGTAAATCTAGAAAGCAAGACAAGATATTAAAGTAGGGCATGTGAGTACAAAATGCATTCTTGAGGTAAAAGATTATCTGAAGTCACTCGGCTTTGAATCTGGTGTCCAATTCTTCTAACAGCTTTTTACTTCATCAGATTTTATTCGCTAGATTTTGAAGAGCCAGAAGTAAAGGATTCTGTATTGTGATTGGTTGTGAGACAATTTTTTTTTAATTCAAAAAATCATTGGTGTTATTAATTTGCCAAACATGGAAAAAGTGCATTATTGCCCCAAATAAAAAATCAACTTTTTTCTGCTCTCAATTGATAATCAGCTCAGAATGTATCAGTTGTGGTTGAAATAGGTCAGTTTACTAGTGCCCTCTTCTGCTTTACATTGGTCTCTGCTGCCCTCTCCTAACCTCTGCTCTCCCTCTAGCAGTTTCTGTTCTTTCTCTCACTGATCCAGCAGGACCTTGGCCCCCTCAGGTCCCTTATGTCAAACAAGCAGGCATCTACTACACTACACAGTCTGAAGGTGACTGCAGAGAGAGAGGGAAAGAGAGAGAGTAGTCCATGGAAAAGCAGGATGGCTTCTCTGAAAAAATACATCAATCACACCAGTCCAGCTATCTCAATTAACCCTTAGTTAAGCTGAGACCTCCTGGAGAAACTGAAAAGAATTTGAAGGAATAAGAGATGCTATCTGCCACAAGGATTACCACTCTACATGCGGATCAAAGACAATTCCACATTTTACCCTAGTGATTAGCTGTAATTAAATAAAGTAAGTCTGTTTAAACTTCATTAGCAGCAAGACGTTTGCTACAGCAGAGTGGGCACAAATCATCCATTCTTAATTAAAAGATAATCCACAGGATGACCATAATCTTCTTCTAAAAATACACCATTTCCCCCTGAAAGATTTCCTCATCAAATAAGGATAAATAACGGTTTCTATGTGTTCAAGATATGAAGGAATGGATGCTCCTTCCTGTTTGCTTGAGTGAGTGCTGAATGTGCCAGATAACATCACTTTGGCATGCTATTATCTAAAATGGTAGAATACCTCACTTCAGCAAAGTCTCACATAAATCTTTGAAAACAAAGACATTGCATATGTATGAGCTGAAATAGATATGACAGTGTTGGCACATTAATATTCCTGACACTGGGGGGTTTCAAACTTTTAAGGAGAAGTTACCAATGAATCCAGGCTATAGCTGGTGAAAGAGGGCAACTACTAATCAGGCATAACCAAACATACTGAAATTACATAGTAAAGGAAAAAGGTATTGGGTCAAACGTATATTACAGGATAGTCCCTTAAGAACAACTAATTTGGGACAGAAATCAAGGTTGTACTCAGTCTCACATAAATAGTATTCTGGGAGTATCAGTCTTAATCAGTGGAAAAAGAACACTACTTCTGTAGACACTTCGAGGGTGTATGGGTAACATATGTTTCCAATTATTCCGTAACAGCCCTCATTAAAAGTAACTACAGAGCCTAATTGAACAGTCCTCTGCATAGTTGCTTTTGGACTGAAAATGGTCCTAGTGTGGCATGTTGTCTGGTTATTTATCTATTTTTAGTGCTTGATGTGAAAAAAATACGGTATCCACTTCACTCTGCTGCATTGACATAAACAGCTGTAGAGAATGTAAATCATGCAATAGAACTGACACTGTAGTTCCAGCTATCTGATTCTTTTGGGGCTGACCATGATCCCATATGGAAAGGACCACTTCTGTAAACAATAACAAGAAAATATCAGTTCCTCTTAAGTACTAACAAACCTTAGTGAATTATAATTCACTCTGAGAAAAAAAATGACACTGTCTTTTCGTTTATGCTTCATTTGGATGGTGTATGCACTGATACATTCACATGCGGTACTTAGGCCCTGATTCCTACAACGGGCCTCCACATGGATGCAGGGGCCCACCCACAGAGAGTTGAATGTAGGGACAGGACTTTAGATTGTGGGCAGGCACTGGAGCTTTTTACCAGTACATGAGGCATCTAGTATGGGTTTTAAATCATATGAATAGATAAAGTAAACAAAAGCCATTAAATCATTAGCAGAGGATGAAGATTCTTGTGTTAGAATCTGAACATAATTCTTCAAACTCCTCTTTATAACTTAAACTTAATATTGAAATGTTTGCAGGTAGTGACCATTTCCCATAAGTATACAGCAGGTCTGTATACATGCTAACCTTGAGGTTTAGGACAGAAGGGCTGTTTAAAAGATTGTCCATTACTGCAAACCTGGTTTTTGCTTTCTGGCTCTCTAGCCATTTATCATTTTTTGCACATGTTGGCATCTCAGGCTTAGTCGTGACTCCTGACACCCCATAACCTCTCAGCTCACATGGATGAGGGCCTAAAAAATTCCTCTTTCACAAACAGGCATGAAGCTAGCTCTTGATAAAGGCATCTCAAACCCATTTGATGACAAGTCAGCTTTTTTATATAAGGGAGCACCTCCAAATATTTTAAAACTTTCATAAAATCCTGTGGAGGTGCTGAGGTCAATGCTTTCAAAACAACTAGAAATACATCTGTGCTTTGGTCTTGATTTAACTCTTTTATTACACTAATGTTATCTGTCATTTCCTGCGTGTGTCAGCATTGCTACTGAATGGCAAAACATCATGGATAGACCACGCCAAAAAGAAAGAATCTTGTACTGTGCTATGATAAGCAACACTGCTTTAAAAAGAAAAAAAATATTCCAAGTTGATAGATTATCTGGCAACAGCAAGATATTACATTTCCCATGGTCTTGAACTATAATATACACTGGGAGACAACTGTATAAATGGTTTTGTCTCCAGTCTATTGTATTGGTTTCTAATTCTTTTATAGCTCCACTATTTTGGGTAGATCTCACTTCAAATGAAGTGATCTTGGAAATGGTGTAGTCCATTCCCAGTGCATATAGGCCTGGTTGTGTCTCTCTTCTATAAATGGAGTAGTAGTTTAGGCCCCAAATCATCAAGGTACTTAAGCATGGGCATAATTTTAAACACATGTATAATCCCACTAAAGTCAATGGAAATATTCATGTGATTAAGTATCTTGCTGCATTGGACCTCAAATACTACTCCATTTGAGTAAGAGTGGCGCAATCTGTTTTACATAAATAATCCCATAGTAAAAAATATTTTTCCCGACGAACTACTTTAACTGTCCATTTAGCAGGAATTATAACAACAATTCTAACTTCCAA
Source organism: Emys orbicularis (assembly GCF_028017835.1). NCBI lineage: Eukaryota > Metazoa > Chordata > Testudines > Emydidae > Emys > Emys orbicularis. The sequence continues at coordinate 58,711,516 of NC_088688.1, read as the reverse complement.
GGGGAGTTTAGAACCATAGAACCATAGAATATCATGGTTGGAAGGGACCTCAGGAGGTCATCTAGTCCAACCCCCTGCTCAAAGCAGGACAAACCCCAACTAAATCATCCCAGCCAGGGGTTTGTCAAGCCTGACCTTAAAAACCTCTCAGGATGGAGATTCCACTACCTCCCTAGGTAACCCACTCCTGTGCTTCACCACCCTCCTAGTGAAATAGCTTTTCCTCATATCAAACCTAGATCTCCCCCACTGCAACTTGAGACCATTGCTTCTTGTTCTGTCATCTGCCACCACTGAGAACAGCCTAGCTTCATCCTCTTTGGAACCCCCCTTCAGGTAGTTGAAGTTTGCTATCAAATCCCCGTCAGTCTTCTCTTCTGCAGACTAAATAACCCCAGTTCCCTCAGCCTCTCCTCATAAGTCATGTGCCCAGCCCCCCGATCATTTTCATTGCCCTCTGCTGGACTCTCGCCAATTTGTCCACATCCTTTCTGTAGTGGGGGGCCCCAAAACTGGACGCAATACTCCAGATGTGGCCTCACCAGTGCCGAATAGAGGGGAATAATCACTTCCCTTGATCTGCTGGCAATGCTTCCACTAATGCAGCCCATTATGCCATTAGCCTTCTTGACAACAAGGGAACACTGTTGACTCTTATCCAGCTTCTCGTCCACTGTAACCCCCAGTTCCTTTTCTGTAGAACTGCCGCTTAGCCAGTCGGTCCCCAGCCAGTAACAGTGCATGGGATTCTTCTGACCTAAGTGCAGGACTCTGCACTTGTCCTTGTTGAACTTCATCAGATTTCTTTTGGCCCAATCCTCCAATTTGTTTAAGGTCACTCTGGACCCTATCCCTACCCTCCAGTGTATCTACCTCTCCCCCCAGTTTAGTGTCATCCACGAACTTGCTGAGGGTGCAATCCATCGCATCATCCAGATTATTAATGAAGATGTTGAACAAAACCAGCCCCAGGACAGATCCCCGGGGCACTCCGCTCGATAACGGCTGCCAACTAGACATCAAGCCATTGCTCACTACCCATTGAGTCCGACGATCTAACCAGCTTTCTATCCACCTCATAGTTCATTCATCCAATCCATACCTTTTTTAATTTGCTGGCAAGAATACTGTGGGAAACTGTATCAAAAGCTTTGCTAAAGTCAAGGTATATTATGTCCACTGCTTTCCCCATATCTACAGAGCCAGTTATCTCATCATAGAAGGCAATCAGGTTGGTCATGCATGACTTGCCCTTGGTGAATCCATGTTGACTGTCCCTGATCACCTTCCTCTTCTCCAAGTGCTTCAAAATGGATTCCTTGAGGACCTGCTCCATGATTTTTCCAGGGACTGAGGTGAGACTGACCGGTCTGTAGTTCCCCAGATTCTCCTTCTTCCCTTTTTTAAAGATGGGCACTATATTTGCCTTTTCCCAATCATCTGGGATCTCCCCCAATCACCACGAGTTTTCAAAGATAATGGCCAATGGCTCTGCAATCACATCAGCCAACTCCCTCAGCACCCTCGGATGCATTAGATCCAGGCCCATGGTCGTGTGCATGTCCAGCTTTTCTGAATAGTCCTTAACCTGTTCTTTCACCAGTGAGGGCTGCTCATCTCCTCCCCATACTGTGCTGCCCAGAGCAGCAGTCTGGGAGCTGACCTTGTCTGTGAAGACCAAGGCAAAAAAAGCATTGAGTACTTCAGCTTTTTCCACATCATCTGTCACTGGGTTGCCTCCCCCATTCAGTAAGGGTCCCACACTTTCCCTGACTTTCTTCTTGTTGCTAACATACCTGTAGAAACCCTTCTTGTTACCCTTCACATCCCTTGCTAGCTGCAACTCCAATTGTGCTTTGGCCTTCCTGATTATACCCTTGCATGCTCGAGCAACATTTTTATACTCCTCCCTAGTCATCTGTCCAAGTTTCCACTTCTTGTAGGCTTCCTTTTTGTGTTTAAGCTCACCAAAGATTTTTCTGTTAAGCCAAGCTGGTCGCCTGCCATATTTGCTATTCTTTCTGCACATCGGGATGTTTTTTTCCTGCGCCCTCAATAAGGCTTCTTTAAAATACAGACAGCTCTCCTGGACTTCTTTCCCCCTCATATTAGCCTCCCAGGGGATCCTGCCCATCAGTTCCCTGAGGAAGTCAAAGTCTGCTTTTCTGAAGTCCAGGGTCTGCTGCTCTCCTTTCTTCCTTTTGTCAGGATCCTGAACTCGACCATCTCATGGTCACTGCCGCCCAGGTTGCCACCCACTTCTACTTCCCCTACCAATTCTTCCCCGTTTGTGAGCAGCAGATCAAGAGAAGCACGGCCCCTAATTGGTTCCTCCAGCACTTGTACCAGGAAGTTGTCCCCAAAACTCTCCAAAATTGGATTGTCTGTACACTGCTGTATTGCTCTCCCAGCAGATGTCAGGGAGATTGAAGTCCCCCATGAGAACCAGGTCCTGTGATCTGGAAACTTCTGTTAGTTGTCCGAAGAAAGCCTCGCCTACCACATTCTCCTGGTCTGGTGGTCTATAGCAGACGCGCACCACGACATTACCCTTCTTGCTCTCGCCTCTAAACTTAACCCAAAAGCTATTTTTTAAGAGCTATTCAGGTAAAAAAAAAATCCATCAAAAATGCCAGTAATCCACTATAGTTTATTATCACAAAAAGACAGCCCAAAGACAGATTCCCATAAAACTGTTTGCCTTTTGACCGAAAAAAAATAAATCCATTGTTTAACAAAAAGTTCATTATATATTAAATAGACAAAACACTCATGGTATGGAACCACTGATATTCAATGTACAATGAAAATGAAGTCACTGGATTCTTTAAAATGTTCTCTTGCATGTCATTTCATTGCAGAAAATAATGAATTGCAGCCTCTTCTTCCTCCCAGTGCATATTTGGGATAGTTTACATGACTTTGAAATGGCTTAAATACTTCATCGCCTACTGTTGTATCCCCTCATAAAGAGAAGAAAAAGACATTTACTTTCACTGTTTGACTACATGGATTTCTTATTACCATATGGAACTGAGAAAAATGTAGGTAATATTGCTTTTAAAGAAAAAAAAAAAGCGTCTGATAATATTTATATAAGAGTTATATGAAAAATATCTAATCAGATATAAGGAGAATCCCAATACATGTACATACCTTTTAGGGCAGTAGGAAGATTTTGTAAAACCTCTGATAAAAAAGAACTAATAATGTTGCCTTGGAAAGTTATCTATAGCTAAGGATATACACCTCTACCCCGATATAACACTGTCCTCGGGAGCCAAAAAATCTTACCGCGTTATAGGTGAAACCGCGTTATATCGAACTTGCTTTGATCCACCAGAGTGCACAGCGCCCCCCGGAGCGCTGCTTTAACGTGTTATATCCAAATTTGTGTTATATCGGGTCGTGTTATATCGGGGTAGAGGTATAATTATGTTCCCTGTAACTGTTAATTCTGAAGGTTTGTACATATAGAAATGATGTCCATGTGTACCATATTCCATTAGAAAAATCCAATATGAACATAAAATCTACCCACCCACTTTTTCCTTCTGCTTATATAAACCAGCATGCCTAGCACAGATCTTCTATGCCTATACATGCTTCACATTTCAGTCTGACAAGTAAATCACATCTTCCCCCCCCCCCGCCCCAATCTGATTTATGAGACTGGATTTATTGTCTTTTGAGAGAGAGAGAGAGAGAGAGAGAGAGAGAGAGAGACATTAAGTGTGAAAGGTCAAGATTTACAGAATCTACAGTAATTGGACCACCCCATCTGTTGTGTTTATAATATGCTTCTGTGCCTACAAAATATTCTATATTTTCAAAGAAGCTACTTCCAAATATCCATTAACCCATAAAATATATATTCCGCTATGATATATTTTCTAAACATATTTTAAAATACAGAATTTTCAAAGTAATATAAAGTCAACAGAGCAGCAATTGCTACTCTTTTGCTTTAGATATTCATGTATGCTTAAGTTTGTAATGTACGTACTGTACATTATTTGCCATTGAGGCCCTGATTTTGCATTGTAATCTGTGTGAATGGACTTCTAGGCCTGTGCAGAGTCCCAATGAAGTCAATGGGATTTCACACAGGTGGTGTACTGTGCCTATGAAAATCACCCAGTCCGGCCCCCGGCCGAGCGGCTCCCTCCGGCGGCCGGCCCCGGCCAAGAGGCTCTGGCCCCGGCGTCTCCGGCCCAGCTTGGGCCCTGGGGCGCCGGCCCCGGTTCCGGCCGAGCGCGCCGGCCCCGGCCGAGCGGCTCTGGCCCGGCTCGGCTCGGGCCCCGGTTCCAGACGAGCAGCTCCGGCCCGGCCCCAGCCCCATCCCTGGGCGAGCGGCGCTGGCCAGCGGCTGAGCACCCCCAGCCCCGGTCCCAGCGGCTCGGGCCCCAGTTCCGATCGAGCGGCTCCAGCCCGGCCCCGGCCCTGGCTGAGCGGTGCCGGCCAGTGGACGAGCACGCCCGGCCCCAGCGGCTCCGGCTCCGGTGGCTCCAGCCCAGACCCAAGCCCCACGACCCCTCCCTATTTTCCCGGACATGTCCGGCTTTTTGGAATTTCCTCCCGGACGGGGATTTGAGGACCAAAAAGCCGGACATGTCCGGGAAAATCCGGACATATGGTAACCCTAGATTAACATGCAAACAAAGCAGGATCTAGAACCAGAGCAAATAGGCAATGGGGAGAGAGACAGACCACCAAAAAACCTTGGATTAGCATGGAAGCAAGAACTGAGTCTGTATACAGAGCTGACCATGGAGATAAAGATGGGAAAATTAGAGTAAAATTTTTTATTTTTTTTACTATCTCATTGGGAAACAAGAATGAGGCGTGAGACACTATTACAAGAATAATGCCTGAAACATTAGAAGAGTGATAAAAGTGTTTGATGAATACTGTGACGCCAGAGAATGAGACAATAGAGAGAGACTGATTTTCTGCCCAAAACCAAGCAGCAGAAGAGGGAATAGGTACTTATGTTGAAGAGCTAAGAAGTCTGGCATCCACATATAACTTTGGAGACGTAGGATAGGTCGTGGGACACACTGTTCTAGCCTACAGGAGAAATCATTGAGAGAAACAGAAAATAATTATTAATAATAATCAAACCCTACAGAAATGCCACCAAATAGCAGCTGAACTGTCCATGGAAAGGATCAAAACAGTGTCAGCCACTAGTGCAGAACAAACACACAGATTCAAGCTAAAGGAACCAAGGAAGCAGGACACAGACAGACCAAACTGAGAATGCAGGCATCATGGTCCACGATACATACTGAGGAAAGCAACACAATAAGCAGAAAGAAAATGTGCCCAGCCTATGGGCAATGGTGCAAGGGACATGGGAAACAGAATCACTTTATATCCCAGTGCAGCAGCTACCCCAGGAAATGAAAAGCAGCAGTATATTCAGTGACTGAAGATGTAGAGACTTCCAATGAAGATGAGGATATCGACACTTTGACTTTAGCAGATTCAAAGACTCTCAATATACATGTAATGCAGAACAAGGCAGCTGCTGATTCAACTGCCATATTTGCTACTATATTTCTTAGATCAGTGACAAATTCAGTACCAGCTGGATTGTGGAACCACCTGTAGTGTAATCCCAGCAACACTGATAAACTGCAATATTAGAGTGGAAAAAGGTGACCAAGTGCTGGTGATGTACAATAAAACCATTCTGATGCCAGTGGGCAAATACAGGCTGTTGATAAGAAACACACAAACCAAGAGACTTATCACTTGACACACAGGAGTGTTGACACAAAGGAGTATCACCCACTACTGTGCAGCAGGGCAGTGGATCTGATTGCAGTACATCACCAGAATATCCTCAATCTGGGAGAGGAAGGAGAACAGTCGCTGTGGGTCCTGCATAGCACTTTAACAAAAGATAAGGACATATTTCAAGCAGATGTACACTCAGGGGGCAAACTGAACAAAGAAGACCTCCCCCCACCCACATGTACAGCCCAGGAGACTACCAAAACATAGAGTTCTATCAGCCCTGGTGGAGCCACTGAAGAAGGAATGGGCAATCCTGCAAAGAAGAGGTGTTATTGCACCTGTTGAAACTAGCATAGAGTGGATCAGCAGCCTAGTAGAGGTGAGAAAACCATTAGATAAACTTAGGATCTGCATTGATCACAAACCACTTAACAGAGCACTGAAAAGACATCATTGTCCATTACCAATGATCGAGGACATACAGTTGGAACAATGTAGGGCAAATGTGTTCACTGTTTGTGATATCAAGAATAGGTTCTGGCATATTGAACTAAATGAGCCATCCAACACTCGACCACATTTGCCACACATTTTGGCAGGTACCACTGGGTATGAATGCTTATGGACATCAGTCCAGTCCCACAGGTGTTCCAATGTAAACTGAACTAGGCACTAGAAAGACTCCAGGACATCGAGATTGTAGCTGATGGCATTCTTAATGTAGGAGAAGGAGATAAGGAAGACTCAATCTATGGCCGTGATACCAAGCAGTGACTATTCCTAAATAGGTGCTGGGAGCAGAATATTAGGCTGAATGCAAACTCCCTGAAGATGAGGAGCATTGAGGTCCCCTACTTTGGGCATTACTTGACTTTCAAGGGACTCAAGACAGACACTGAGAAACTGAGAGGAAATGCGCAGATCAAAGGATGTGAATAGAGTTCAGTGATGTATAGGGATGGCCAGCTATCTTTCCAGATTCTGCACACACATATCTAAGCCGGTGAACCTTTGAGATAGTTAACACACAATGATGCAGTATGGGAATGGTCAGAGACCCAGTAACAGGCATTTGAAAGAGTAAAGAAAATCAGAAATTAGGCGTCAGTTCTAAAGTACTGCAAAACCCTATGGATCAGCTAGAGCCACAGTGCTGCCTCAGAATGAGGCCTAGGAGCAACACTGATGCAAAGTCAGCACTCCACAGCATTTTCTAGTAGAGCTCTGACAGACACAGAAAGGAGAGATGCTCAGATAAAAAAGGAGCTATGGGTTGTGCTCTTTGGAATGGAACAATTTAATCAGTTCACCTTTGGGCACAAGTAGACATGCAGTCTCATCCAGGGCCGGCTCTAGGTTTTTTGCCACCCCAAGCAAAAAAAAACCAACCTCCGAGAGCGCAACTGCCGAAGCAAAAAAAAAAAAAAAAAAAAAAAAGGTGGCCGGAATGCCGCTCCTGAAATTGTGCCGCCCCAAGCACGTGCTTGGTTTGCTGGTGCCTAGAGCTGGCCCTGGTCTTATCGGAAGCCATCAAAAAGCAGCATGAAGAAACCACTTAGGAGTGCACCCAATAGAACACAATGCATATTATGATGAGGATATCGACAGTTTGACTTTAGCAGATTCAAAGACTCTCAATATACATGTAATGCAGAACAAGGCAGCTGCTGATTCAACTGCCATATTCACTATGATGTGAGGATAAGTTACTGCCCAAGAAAGTCACTACTAGTGGCAGATACACTGATTAGGGTATGCCTTCCACAGATGGCTCTGTGGAACAGGAGACAGAGTTTATCAACATGCTACAATACCTTATCATCTGTGATGGGAGGCTCCAGGGAATCCAACAAAGCACTGAGCAGGATGGCGTGCTTCAGGTAGTAAAATAATTCATATTCCAGGATTGGCCAGATGGCAAGGAGCAAGCGCCACTGTTACCCCCTACTACCAGGGGAAGGATGAGCTGTGGGTTCAAAATGGGATTCTATTTAAAGGGAACTATAGCACAGTGACTACTTACTTTATTTCTCCCCCACTCTTCAGGACCCTTTAAGAACTCCAGTCCACAGGTACTTTAAACAATCCCCACAAGGGGTCCCATTTATTTAGTCCTCTGGGCACACACTGGTCCTCCAGGCCACAACCTCAGTTCAGTATCCTTCTCCCAGTAGTCCAAAATAACATACTCTTTGAAAATCAAACACAAACTCACACAATCTTCATCCCAGTTTCAGCTGGACACAGCCCCACCTCCCCAAATGTCTGTCTGTTTGGTTGGTTCCCAGGACTTCTTGCCTTGAGTTTATCTCTTTATCCATAGGCTTTCTCAGTTGGTATCTTCCTCTGCTGACTCAGGGCCCTGCAGGAACCTTCCTACTACTCCCTGTGGCATCTACATTCATTGTTGCAGTTTTCTCATCTTTTCCAATTTACTGCCAGCCTTCCTGTCTCTGGCAGGCTCAGCTCCTCTCTTAGCTCCACAACCTTCCCTGAAGTTTCTTGCTGCCTTTTATATTGGAATCACCTGATTCCTTTCATGTGGGGCTCATTTTGTAGCCAGGGCTAGCTTTGCCCCATGCTCTCCAGCACATGGGCAAGCCACCCTGTTACAGGGACAAACCGCTAATCCCAAGAGATTAAAAATTGATATCAAGACAGAGGTATCAGCTTTACACCTTGGGATGGAGACATGCCTGAAACAAGCCAGGAAGAGTATTTACCAGAGAGACAAGAATGTCATTGAGATCATACATAGAAAAGTGTGAGGCGTGCAAAGAGTATAGTGATCAACAACAGAAGGAGACTTTATGCCTCATGAAATCCCAACCCAACCCGGGGAAAAGATCCAAACAGATCTATTCACTTTTAATGATACGGACTGCCTGGGCATAGTAGATTACTGCTCCAGTTTCTGGAAGGTGTACTATCTGGAGAATAATCAGGCAAGAACTGAAATCAGGAAACTAAAGGCTCATTTTTTCGGGTATGGCATACCGGACAAATCTCCAGACAATCTGAGCACAGTGTGTCCGCCATTTGGCACTGCAGCAGAATTAAAACTATTCAGCGCTAAATGAGAATTTTAGCACAGGACGTCTTCCCCTGGCTACCCACGATGCAATGGATAGGTAGAGTCAGCAGTAAAAACAGCCAAGAGACTGATGACAAAGGAAAATCAGACAGGAAGGGATCCTTATCCGGCAGTGTTGGACCATTCCAATACAAGCTCGCAGGGATGAGACAGTAGTCCTGTGTCATGGTGCCTGGTAAGTGGCTCACAACTGAGAGTGCCAATCTTAGGACAGAGTGTCAGAAAACAGGGTAGACATCCCAAATTGGTGGCATATTCTATAATTAGATCTTACCAAACCAGTTACAAGCATGCACTCCTCGAGTACTATATTAGCTTTACTGTGGAGCCACAGATGCTTCCTTTAGGCTCTCCAGCATATCTTGCCACTCAGACAAGCCGGACTTTGTGATAAAAAGTTATTAAAACTAAAAATCACTTCACATTACGTTCTTCCAACCCCAAAAGGTTGGTCACTCATGCCAGGTCAGTAGATACTCTGGATCTCATGCTAATAACAATGCTGTTAGCCAATCTTTTAGTAAATCTTTAAGAAAAAGAAATGAGAGTTATTGAGGGGTTAAAGCAGGTAAACTATATAACAGGTGAGTCAGAGTTTGTAAGTTGAAATGATAGCAGTGATGTGGTATCTGCTAGTTTCCCATAGGTCTCTCAGGGTTGCCAAAGTGGCTTTATGGGACCTCCATGTTGTACCTGGAATACCCCCCTGACAGCATCCAAATAAATCAGAGACTCAGAATTGCTTCCTTCTTATAGCTGAAAACAGTCTGAAAAGTGTTTTCAGCACAGCCTGGGTCCGTAGATTCTCTATTGTTGAACACACAATGACCCACATTTTGAAGTCAACATGTTCCTTCATTTACATTTCCAAGGCTCCAGTCTCCAATGGGGAAATATAATGTAAACACAATGTGATAGCCAGAAACAATTCTTCATTAGTTTTCATGCAGTTTTACACATCAGGTAAATTCACATCTATACATTAACACACATTTCAGTCTAAGGCTAATTAGGTACAGGATACAGAAAGATGAAAACAATGCAATCAGCATCTGTCTCTTGATTTCTATCAGCTCTGATCTGAGCTGGTCTGTCTGCGTCACAGAGCTGGTAACCTGTTTAGACAGCATCACACCCTGCATAGAGACAGATGGGCCTGAGAATCAAGAGGGATAGTCTGCTTTAGCCCAGCAGAGAAATGATGGACAGTATACAGAAGCAGTTAATACAACATCAAGCTAAGCAGACAGCCCACTACAACAGAGGACCTGAGTTCACAAAAGGGCTAGGTTCAACCATCAAATGACCATACAAAGCAATGACAAAAGGCAACAGTCCAAGCTGCAGTCCCAACACGGGTTATATAAAGTAGCTACAGACTCAGGACAGTTGTGGAGATGAAACTGAAGACAACTGAGGAGTAGCAGCAAACAGCTGGTACACCTTGACAGACGGGACCAAGGCCAGGACCAGGAGGACTTAGAAAGAGCCTCAGTCATCAGCTGACTTGATGTAGGAGAGTTAGGTGAAATGAGGTATATGAGCAATACAGTAGACCAACAGAACAAAGGGAGCAACAGGGTGGAGGCAAGTCTTCCACTAAAAACAATAATACAAAGAAGTGGGTGAATTGAAGGTTTATGAGGCCTAACGAGCTGTAAAGGGCTGGTGATAAAGGCCATGTCCCTAGAGTGGGCTAGGTACTCATAACCTCTGGCCCCACCAAGTCAGCAAATGCTTGCACAAAAGACACCACAAGAACAAAAATTGTGTAGCAGCTTTGCTCATCTGTTCTATGTGGAAGGGTAAGCATGGACGAAGGCATGAATGTGCTAGCTAGAGAAGCAGAAAAGTCCAGGGTAGTAGCAATACTAGCAAAGCAGAGAGTGATGCAATCAGATACACAAATCGATAAGTAGGGAGGGACAGAGATCTGAGGGTGGTGATGAGAAGATTGAATTTGATGCAATGGAAAAGGGGCTGTGGAAGAGGGAGTTGATGTGAAGCAAGGAATTAAATAGGAATGGGAATCTATAATATTAACACGTATGTCTCTCTGTGAAACATCTCAATTACATTTCAGGAAAAGATGAATTTTCCATTTCCATTGCTAACTTCCCCTCATTTGTTTCTCATTACAATAAGTAAACAAGATTAAATGGCAAATCCTACAGTTCACAGAGTACAGCACACAGCTGAGCTGTCTTCCTGCAAATACCTTACAAGTGTATTAACCATTATATGTCCTTTGTAATGTCTGGATATTTCTCTCTCTTATGCAATTCTAAAAGTTTTAAAATATATTGGCAGGTTCCAGACAACCACAAAAGCTGCAAGTCTTCTTTTGCCACTACACAGCTTTTAGTGTAATTGCTTATTTGCAGTCTCAGCAAGCCAGAGAGAAGAATTTTATCCTCTTTGGTTCGTTTCTGAATACTAACTAGCCGGCCCAGTCAAGGCTCTCTAAAGAGTGAAACTGCATGAGAGACACTGCATTTGACACAGTCAGGAGGCAAAAGAAAGAGCAAAACAAAAGTCTATTCAGGTTTGAATCCTCTGATATACTCCCCCATCCCCCATCCCCTTTAAAAATAAAGAGAAAGGAAAAAACTCATGAATCCATGGCTGAATGCGTGGCGTTGTCAGAATAAAGGACAATGAATGACAGCTGACTGTCAGCACAATTCCCAGACTCAGAGTTATCACTTCTTGGCATTGCTCAACTAGGAAAAAAAAAAGTGTGCGTACATAACAAGGAAATATCTCACAAGTTTTTTATGAACACTTAAACACCAACCAGTTCATTGCAGTAGAGATAATTAAGCTGGTCCACGTGGGTATCCACCTGTATGTAGTATATTTTTTTCTGAGAAATGTTCCCAATTCAACTCATTAAATGCTTTTCTATAGATAACAGTGCTAAATGATGTTGTCAAAGCCATAGGGGTTAGAAATCTATTTCCCCTTTATTTTCTTATTCCTAAGTGAAGAGATCAGATATATTTAAAGCTGAGAACACTTACACATTCTTGATATTGTAATCTACCTGTTGGTTCAAAAAAATCACCAGGGTAAGTCTTTTAACATTTCTGTGTGTTTAACTTCTTTAGGAGCTCCTCTCAAACTCTTTTTCCCCCCTGCAGATTTGCCCACACTCTCGTCTTCACTGACTGCCTTAATCCTTTGGCTCTTTGTTGTTCTAATGCAGGGGTCTCAAACTCAAATGACCACGAGGGCCACATGAGGACTAGTGCATTGGCCCACATCACTGACACCCCCCCTCGCTGCCCCTGGCCCTTCCCCCACTCCACCCCTTCCATGAGGCCCCGCCCCTGCCCCGTCTCTTCTCCACCTCCTCCCCTGAGCGCGCCGCTCCCTGCTCCTCCTCCCCCCTCCCTCCTGGGAAGTGCTAAGTGCCACCAACAGTAATGCACCTCACTCAAAGGACAAAACATGCACTTAGTTAGATTTACTTCTGCTAAAGCCCCCCCACTGCACTGGGCTACACCACCACTCCACCCCTGCTCTGCTTCTTCCAGGGGTGGCAGGTTTGTAGAAATTTTGGTGGTGCCCAGAACCTTCCCCCCCAAACTCCACCCCCACCTGCCTAAGGCTCTGGGAGGGAGTTTGGGTGGGGGACGGAGTCTGGGGTGCAGGCTCTGGGATGGAGTTTGGGTGCTGGGTGCAGGGTCCGGGCTGGGGCAGGGGGTTGGGGTGCAGACTCTGGGATGGAGTTTGGGGATAGGAGGGGGTGCAGGGGTGAGGGCTGTGGGGCTGGGGATGAGGGGTTTGGGGCATTGGAGAGGCTCAGGACTAGAGCTGAAGGGCAGGGGAAGGGCAGCGGTCCCTGGCCATAGTGTAGGGGGGCACTAGGACCCTGCGGCAGCAGGTGATGCCGGAAGCCAGCAGAGCAGAGTGGAGTCAGCATGAGCTGCAGGCTCTGGGGCAGTGAAGGGGCAGCAAGTGAGGCCGGGGGACACTCGGGGGAGATGTGTGGGGGTGGCAGGCGGGGCCGGGGGAGAGACCCAGCCCCAAACATTGGGGAGCAGCGAGCAGGGAGCTTAGCTGCCACATAAAATAACTCGGGGGGGGGGGGGGGGAGCTTGGCGGGCCGCAGGGAAGAGCTCCGTGGGCCGCGTGTTTGAGACCCCTGTTCTAATGCATGATCAGCTTGTTTTTTAAATCACTTCTACCCACATTTGTTAGTGCTGAAACATTACTTTAGGCTTCTACATCTCCATAAATCCATATAAATAATGCTCAGGTTTTCCTGAGCAAGGTTCAAAAAGCTAATAGAGCTATTTAAATATTTCATTTTAAGTTGGCAGGTATTTAACTACATTTTATATACTAGCAGTAAGTATCTGAGCAGAGAGATTGCAAACCTGGAATGCTAGGTTATTTAGTAATTAAAGTAGATCTGGCCCATTCTCAAAGCACTATCTCACTTAAGCCTGTTGACCATCTGTACTAGAGAGACAATGATTCTATTCTTAGTCCTGTCAGTTTGTTAAGGTTCATAACTGCAAACAAGACCAAGTTCCTAAGTCTTGCCACACTAGGAATGAAGACTGCTCTGGAGTGTGGTTATCTTTTAGAGAAAGGATATAACTTAAGGGTGAGCAGTGAAAGGGGTTGAGACACTGATCTATATCACTTTAAACATTAGCAGGGCACCATTTAGCTTGGGAAAGCTCAAACTTCTGTTACTGCCCCAGCAGGTGTTACTGCACATTATGAATCTTTAGAGAAGAATGAAGAAATCAGGGAGGGAGTGTAAGTGGAATGCAACAAGAAAAACAGGAGGAAGTTAATTTGTGGTCTTAATTTTTTCCAGCTACAAGGAAAAGATGCTTCTGCAGCTGACAGAGATGGTCTTTATAAGTTCCAGAGTTTGCATGAAACCTTTAAACACCTAAAAACAAGGAATGTGTGCAGATAGGGTTTTAGACCAAGACATTTACATTTTTGGGTAAACTATCATTATCTTTGTGAAGGGACAGCATTTTCAGAATCGGAGGTAAATAATGGACAAAGCCAAAACCTTCAGTCAGAACAGGCCCCCGATTTTAGGGAACTACGAATCTGCATTTGAACAATGTGGTATAGTTCCGACTTTTAAGATTACACAGGCATTTACCAATACTGTACACATAATAAAAGGCCCATATTTAAAAACTTTGGAAGATATTTGTGAATGTGCCATATTACATTACTAGGTGGGCCTAGTAATTTGTGAGAAGCTTTTGAGTGCTCACTTCAGAACTGCAGTCACGCAAAAGATTACAGAGGCAACCAAAGGTTTCAGAGCCTTTCCAAAAGTGGAGGGCTGGGGGCCGGGCCCCCTGTCCCCCTCGCCCCAACCCTCGCCCCTCCTCTTCCCCCGAGGCCAAGCTGGAAGCCGGAATGGGGCCGGGGAGTGAGTCCTCCCGGGGAGGGAGGGGGGGAGGGGAAGCAGCCCCTTGCCCATGTCCCTGACCCCTGGCTCCCCCGCCCAGGGCAGGTGGAGGGACCCAGGCTCCCAACAGCTACCCATGTGGCTCTCCCTGACCTGGCTCCACCAGGGGTAGGGTTGCCAACTTTCTACTTGCACAAAACCGAACACCCTTGCCCCTTCTCCAAGGCCCCGCTCCCACTCACTCCATCCCCCTCCCTCTGTTGCTTGCTCTCCCCACCCTCACTCACTTGGTCATTTTCACTGGGCTGGGGCAGGGGATTGGGGCATGGGGGTAGGGGCAAGGGCTCTGGCTGGGGGTGTGAGCTCTGGGGTGGGGCTGGGGATGAGGGGTTTGGGGTGCGGGATGGGGCTGAGGGGTTTGGAGAGTGGGAGGGTGATCAGAGCTGGGGCGGGGGTTGGGGTGCAGCGCGGGGGGCGTGAGGGCTCTGGCATGTGGCTGGGGATGAGGGGTTTGGGATGCAGGAGGGTGCTCCTGCTGGGACCAAGGGGGTCAGAGAGCGGGAGGGAGATCGGGGTGGGACAGGGGGTTGGAGTGCGGGGGAGGGGTGAAGGCTCCAGCTGGGAGTGCGGGCTCTGGGGTGGGGCTGGAAATGAGGGGTTTGGGGTGCAGGAGGGTGCTCTGGGCTGGGACCGAGGGGTTGGAGGGCAGGTGGGGGATCAGGGCTGGGGCAGGGAGTTGGGGCACGGGAGGGGTCAGTGGTGCAGGCTCCGCGTGGCGCTTACCTCAAGCAGCTCCTGGAAGCAGCAGCATGTCTTCCATCCGGCTCCTATGCAGGGGCCTGGCCAGGAGAAACAGGAGAAGACAGGAGAAAAGGATAAAGTTGAGTGTATGCACTGCAAATGGTGTGGCCCAATTATTAAATGCAAATATTTATAGGCTAATAGTTCTAAGTCTACAACAGTAAATTGTTTATTCAGATGAAGTTTTTATTGGGGATTAGACATACAATGTTTTCCTAAACTCAGAGGTAGCATTGTGTTTTGAGTTCTGTTTTAGTTCTGCAGCAAACCACACTGAATTCCATTAATCAAAGCACTAATCTACTGAATATTTTCCCCCTGTCCTTTTGACCACCAAAATAAACCCAGATATTTACTCAGAAAAATTAGTAATGGTTTCTGTGACGGTGTACCCCATAAGGCTTTATGGGGAGGGGGTGCTTATAAATGTATGTATGACATAACTGGAATATGTTTTGTGCTGCC
The DNA here is from genome assembly GCF_028017835.1 of Emys orbicularis. Lineage (NCBI taxonomy): Eukaryota > Metazoa > Chordata > Testudines > Emydidae > Emys > Emys orbicularis. The sequence goes on along the minus strand of NC_088688.1, from coordinate 58,696,013 downwards.
TGTGCCAGGTAACATATCTCCGTAAAGGTTATGGTCTACTATATCTATTCATCCTATTTGTACATATATATATCATTTTCTACTTGAGGTTAAGAATATGGGCTGTATGCTTGCTTGGTTTCTAAGTAAGCTTTGGGAGGCATTTGGTCAGCTTCTTTAGGAAGGAATTCGCCAGGTTAAGTACCTGATCAGGAAACACTTGGGGAACAATGCATCTTGGAATGCTCCAATCCACATAAGAAGTCTTCCTGGAGACATGCAAGATACCATGTGGACAATGGCGTCGGCCTGTAAAGACTGAGTCATGCAGGGGCATGTGACTTGCCCAGGTGTCTCCAAAACTCCATCTTGGAGCTGGACTTTGCATAGGAGGGAGGAGGGGGGTCTCCTCCCACGAGAGAGAGCCTATTTATACCTGGGGGAGACCCCTCCATTTTGTCTTCAGCTGGCTAAAGAAGGAGCCTCTCCACCCCCCCCAGGATACTTGAAAGAAACTGGAACAAAAGACAGAGACTACAGGGGTTGTGAGAGATTGCTGGACCCAGGCTAAAGGGAGATTAGCCTGTAAAAGGGAGCATTCTGGAACTGGTGAGGAACTTATCTGTATTTAGTTTGATTAGGCATAGATTTGCGCATTTTATTTTATTTTGCTTGTGACTTACTTTGTTCTGTCTGTTACTACTTTGAACCACTTAAATCCTACTGTCTGTATTTAATAAAATCACTTTTTATTTAGTAATTTACTCAGAGTATGTATTAATACCTGGGGGAGCAAACAGCTGTGCATATCTCTCTATCAGTGTTATAGAGGGCGAACAATTTATGAGTTTGCCTTGCATAAGCTTTATGCAGGGTAAAACGGATTTATCTGGGTTTAGACCCCATTGGGAGTTGGGCATCTGAGTGCTAAAGACAAGCACACTACTGTACGCTGTTTTTGGGTAAACTTGCAGCTTTGGGACAAGTGATTCAGACCCTGAGTCTTTCTTAGAGCAGACTGGAGTGTCTGGCTCAGCAAAACAGGGTGCTGGAGTCCTGAGCTGGCAGGGAAAACAGAAGCAGGAGTAGTCTTTGCACATTAGGTGCAGCTCCCAAGGGGGTTTCTGTGATCCAACCCGTCACAGTTTCTATTTTTTCTATTTCTATTCAATTTTCACCCTGTATCGTTGTTGTAGTAATAAACACCGATAAATTCCCAGGAAAACTTAAATACAATAAAAACCGAAAATGAAGGGCCCTAGTTATAAGGTAATATTAAAGTGTTTGCTCTAAAACTGTAAACCTCCACCATCATCAGAGAAGCATTAACAAGTGTGAAATACTGGTTTGACACAAGAGGTGTTATCTTCTGCCCAACTAAAGAAGGCCACAGACTCCAGACAAATCATTATGGAACATCAGAGGACAAAAGACTTTTTTGATTGCTCCCCACACACCCACTAGAACTCATACCATCAGCTTGAACTCTGGGGGAAGAAAATAAAAATATCTGAGAGGAAGAAACTGGGTCTCTATGCTGCTTGTACTTTTGAGAGCAAAGATTTCTTAGCATAAGCAAGGGATCCCCAGCTTTTAGCCTGGATTAGCTCTGAAGGACATATAGCGTTTGCTTCTTATAGAAGCTTCAACCATCCTTGGAATTAAGACTAATTCGTATGTATGTTTACCTGTCTAACCTTGTAAATAACTAATTTCCTTTTCTTAAATAATAAATATTTAGATAGTTTATTATAGGATTGGCTACAATCTTCTTTGGTCTGAGATCTAAGGTGCAACTGACCTGGGGTAAGTGACTGATCCTTTGGGACTGAGAATAACCTGAATATTGTTGTAATTTTTGGTGTAAGGGACCACCTATCACAAAAGAAAGCTTACATTTGGGTGGGAAGATAGATCAGAGTACCCAAGGGGACTGTATGTGACTTCATGTTAAGACTGTTGTAATTTCTGAGGAGTTCACACTTTATACGTGGTTGTTGTAATCTAAGTACAGAACTCACAACCAATTTGGGGTGCATGCATTGCTTCTTAGCAGTCTGCCCTGAGGTGGGAACACATACTTTTGAGCCACTCCAGACAGTTTGACAGGGGCTACTGGAAAACCCAAGGGCAAAATGATAAGACACCCCTTGCTAAATATTTTTGGCTGACAGAGGGAGCAAACTATTCTCTGGACACAGATTTGTTATAAACAGTTTCCTTTTGGACCAGAAAGTGTTGAGTGCTCTCACCTTTCCCTGACTTCAGTGGGAGTTGGAAACTTTCAGTGCCCCACAGGGACTGTTCAATGTATAGCCTGAGATGGATCCCTGATAAAAATTGAAATACTGTGAGCACCAGTTCCTGTATGGATTCAAAGAAGGAAGAAAGACAGGTGGAGCTGGGGGAGATACATCACTGCAGGCTGCATTTGAGAAGAGAAGCAACTGTTTCATTTCAGTTGACATACTAGGCATGAGAGTAGAGAACCTTTACATTCCATCATTTAAAGACCTAGGTGATAATAATCCAAGAGGTAAAAATAATATGGGCACATGATAAAACTTATTTATCTTAAGCGTAGGACATGTACAACAAGCCAGAGATACAGATAGAAATACAAATGTAGAAGGGCTATCATAGAAAAGAGCAATAGCCGTATAATATTCCCAGTTTCTTTGATTGTGCAAGAAATACACACAACTATTAGCAGAAGAAGAAGATGGGTGACGGCATTAGACTGGAATTCAGGATACCTGGGTTCAATTCCCAGTTCTAGTCCCTTACTAACCACCTAATATAAAGAGGCCCCAACTTCATTCACTACTAAAAATACAGCTCTAGTAAACTAGGAGGATTGTTTGTCTATGATGCAATTTGCAGACATCAAATACATGAGAGCTGAGTTCTAGAAATTGACCATTTTAAACATGAGGTTTAATGATCTATGTTATTTAGATTTAACAAGAAATATTAAATATCTCAAGAATTTTTTTTTTGAACACACATTGAAATCTGTACAAGAGACCCTTTTTAGCAGCCAATCTCTTGTCTTAATATTGGCTGCATCTGGACAGCTTTTTACCTATTCTCCTCCCTAGCTCACCAGCACAATAATCTCACCTATGTTTGGCATTGCAATTCAGCTAGAAAAGCTCATGCCATTCTGTGAAAGTTTGTAAAACTCCATAAAACTTAACTACAAGAAAATTAGGCAGAGTGAAACCTGTGTTAAAGAAGCATTCAGACTGGTTGCCTAACAGAGGAGATTTTCTAATTAATATATGGTGATGCTTTGAGGTGGTCTATTAAGACACGAGATTTCCTGCTAAGAGTGGTCTGTTGTACATTTTCGTCAGATAAATATAAAAGTTCTTTTTCCTTTCTGGTAATGGTAGAGCAGGCTAGATGGAACTTGAAATATAGTGTTTAATGCGCACTACATCAGGTATAGCAATATTCACAAAGGAGGACAATGGTTCTAGCCCTTTTTGGTGGTCAGAATTTAGAAATCCTCCATTTTCTGTTGTCCATAAATAGACAAAAAGAAGAAAAGATTATAGAAATGAATGAATGGCTCTTCCATATGGGCAAAGAGAAGACACTAATAGAAAAATGATAAAGGACAAAAACGTAAAAACACATTGGTAATGCAGCAAACTACAGAAGTTTGGAACGCAGGGGTCCTCCTCTCTTGCTCCTCCATCTTAAAATTAATATTTAGAGAAATAAAGTTGATCTGTACGGGAACAATTCATAGATGGCATAGGGGTTAAACAGGCCCAAATCTTAAAGCCAAATCTGAACAATCCTGATTTTCGGTAAAAGTCTGAGCAATGCTAAATTTGGAAAATTCAGATTATGGTATCAACCGGAAATGAATACTTTGACCAGATTATTTATTATTATTTTATTGTAATTAGTATTTTCAATTTTAATGTAAATTTAGTGATGGTAACAGTTGCAAGTCAGACATCCCTAGAGATCCCTGGGGATCTAAGTCCTCCTTTTTTTTCACAGAACAGTATCCTTGGCCTCAATGCTGAAATGACTAACAATTGTATTGCTGGAGGTTTTATGTCAATATTTGTCCTTTAGGAGTGGGATGAGACTATCAAATTCATTTCAGAGTGGCTACTAAACATCAATGACATGGTAGCTGCTTTCATTCAGTATGATCTAGACTGGAATTGAAACAGCAGCCTAGAGGTGAAAGAAACTATGTCCTATTATCAATATCCTGAAGAATCCAGTCCTGCAATTCTGCTTCCATCAGATTTCTTTTCAGAAATATTTCTACAGCACTTGCTTTTGGTTACTATCTCATTCCTGAGGTGAGGAATAGAGATAAGAGGAAGTTTGAAAATGTCAGGAAACTTCTTTCCTCTTCTACTATGATTATGCATCTGACAACTAGAGAGCCATTCAGAAATGAGAGGTCGACAGTCAGATATGGTTCTCTGCGATAAACAACGGAGCACTGGAACATGCTCATTTCATAAGTCGCTTATGTTTTGGGTAAGAAACAGAAATGGGAGGGAGTTTCCCTCTTGGGAGTCTTATTTCATATTTCAGTATAATTAGCCAGATGATAAACAGGCTTCTGTTTTCCATTTGAATGGCCAATAGACAGCCATTTGGGACACTGGCTCATCAAATGGGCAATAATAACAATAAAGTTTATGTATCTTGGCTGTCATCTATCCTGAAACCTGTGGTGTCCTTTGTTTCAATAAAGAAGCTGCAAGAACATATAAAATAATTGTCTTTCAAGGACCTGCCCGATGACGAGTAGCATACAGATGATTGTCTTATTTTTAAGGACAACATTATAGAGTCCAAAGAGGGAGGGGTGGATGGATTATTTCTTGCCTTGTAATATTATGGATGAAATCTTCTGTTCCAGTAGGAGACCGTGTAAAACTTGAACCTGTAAGAAAAAGCCCATTCCCTTTTAGTGGGTCTCCGTAATATGCTAGTGATATGTTAGCACTGTTCTTCCTACTGACTATTAAGCAGAAATGAATGGTGCTGACTCTTGCCAGATCATGTGAAGTATTTCTCAAGGAGTGTCCCAATATTCCATTAAGGATTTATCATTTTTAAAGGGCCTTTTTTCTGTATTTTAAATTCTGTGTCAAAGGTTAAATAAAGATGGATAGGGCACTTGTGAAATGACAAAGAAAATTCCTTAGGTCTTATTTGATGCTTCTCTGTAAATAGCCATGGCGATATACTACTTCACAGTGTGTTTGCTTTCAGATGAATTATGTTACTTCAAGCTTGCTTCCTTTCTAGAAGAGTGACAATTATATATATAATTAATACCTGAAATAAATTTGCATTTTTGGTGGAATGAAGAAAATCTAACTATGAAAGATAGACGTTAAAAAAAAAAGTCAAATGGATATTTACCTCCAAATTCCTTTCTTTTCAATTTAACATCAGCTCACAGTCACAAAAGCTTCCCTGCCTGGGATGCTAAGTAAGTCATATAAAATACTGCTCTGATTCCCTGCTGGTTTACAATTCTAACTTCTAAATACATAGCTGCTATTCAAACTTCAGTACTTGTCTGAAGAGCTTTGTGTTATCTTTGGGTGTCTAGTACTTATAACAAGGAACTTTCATTAAATGAAGCCCAATTTTAAACATTGTATCTATTTATTTGACCCCTCTGTAAATTTTTGAAAGAATCCAGCTGACTGTTTATACTGACTCACCTAGAATTTCTTAATTTTCTTCTGCTTCTCATCAGCTTCATGCTTTGTAAACACAGTTCCCTTAATAAAGTCTTGAAAAGAAAGATGTTTAGTGAAGCCTACATTATAAACATTTATTTTATCTCCTTTTAAAGTGGAATAAATGCTATCGCTTAAGATATTGCACTCTCCCATTTGCCTTACAAATATTTTGTAGTTAATTGTCAGTCAGTGTTGCCACTTTTTCTTGAAGAATTTGTGACCCATTTCATAAATGTTCTTTACACCATTTGAACTTAAAATCCATGCACTACATTGTGAATCTAAATCTAATAAATTCCACAACATTCCTGTTTTCTAAACCTCCTATTTGCTTAGTATGGTTTCCTTACCCTAGTTACCTTGCTGGAGTGTGAACAGATTAAAAAAAAAGACGGTTGTGTGTATCTATGTCAGAAGGGAATGTAGTGAATAAAAAATGAATTGTTCCTAGCTCCAGGGGATAAATTGCATGTTATTAAAAATGGATGTTTTTAAAATATACACATTAGTTTCAGCTTTCACAATGGGAGACTATAACAATACTCGCATAATCAGAGTTTTAACTTTACCTTCCTTTCATTCTAACTGGCCACAATGATGTAGAAAAGGAACTATGTTGAGTATGAAATACAGTGATGAGTAAATTTCAGAAGGTCTAGTGTCTAGATTTGATTCCTAGATATAATACATATTTGTTTAGCACTAACAATGGTTCTCATTGACGTATAGTATAGAGAAGCAAAGACCAAATGAAAATTGGAAGGATAGACACCTTGATGACAGGGTGCATTAGGAAATCTAGAATTGGGGAACTTATCTGAAGCCATTAAGTATGGGGGGAAATGTGATTAGGTATCCTGATAGAACAAGATCCTTTCTCAAAATTTCTACTTCTTAGTAGGCATGAAATACCAAATGAACAGCCTTTCCCTAAAGTATTTTAGTTCCTGTATTTTCTGGCTCTGACCAGATCACTGAAGTATAGAGCTTTGAAAATATATAGAACCTTATATACTATAGAAGGTTAAATAAAAATTTCAGAACTTTTAAAAAAGGTAAAGTACAGTTCTGGAAATGACCAAAATCAAGGAAGGATGCTTGTTTATTCTGCACCTGTTCACCCATCTTCTTTATCTATCTTTTGTCTTTGTATTGGTTGCTTGAACTATTGGAATCCCTTGTACCCAGTTAGAAGCATACAGCAACAAAGATCTCCACCTCTTTTAAAATTCTTGGGATGAGTAAGAAATAGTGAGTCACCTCTATATAACTTCCAATCACCCAGTCTGTGCTCGTCCCTATTATACTAACACCCTTCTCAAAATGAAAACTAATGGTGCCGTTCTAGATGGTCAATACTTGGCAGATTGATTGGTGAGTTGAATACTCATACGTAGATGAAGACACTAGGTAATACAAAGGACCAAATTCATTCAAGCTGGTTTAGGCAGATAAACATGTCTGGATACCTGGATACCTCCACCGCATGGGGAATTCACTTTGAGTAAGAGCTGGCATTGGTATCATTACTGTCTTTCCCCATGGTCCTTGTCAGTGGAGAGCTAATTTTATTTGTACCCGGGACTACCATGAGCCCCATGGGATTTTGTGGCTCTGCACTGGGCTATTGTCTAAATGCCACAATCTGGCCTTCAATCTGTTCCTAACAAACATTTATAGACCTAATATTCAACGTACCTTTAAATATGGATCTGAAACCAGTGCCTCCATAATATTTACTATGTTAAGAAAGTTAACAAAATACTGGATATTTATGCTAGCATAAAATACCCCCCAAAGTACAATTTATTAAAACTATTTTTATCCATTGGCCTTTACATGCATGCCCAGTGCCCTTCTCTTTTCTTCTTTAGATAAGTGTACCTACCTAAATTCACCCATAGCTAAAAATTAGGACGATACATGTCTTCTGTTCATTTCTTCTTTAGGCACGCACCCTAAGACACTTAAGCATGGCCATCACTACTGTCTCTATTTATCACTGCTACTGTTTGCTACTCCACCTGAGAAGAACTGCAGAGAGTCATTTTCTGCCATTGTTAATGGTGCATCAGCTATCTGCCATTAGGAGTGCTGAAGAAAAGTGCAGTCGGCACGTCATTCTTAGAGAGCAAATCCTTTGCTCAGGTGCTATTCCTGATTTCTATTGTCTTAGGCAGCAAGAAGGGGTCTGAGGATCATGATGTGATACACTGCACAACACAAATGGGGGTTACTAATTTTCAGCATCTCTTGTGGATAAAGAAAACAATCTGTAGCCCAACAACAGACAGCTGGTCAAGAAGACAAAAAAGGAACATGACTTGACATGCAAACATTTTTTTCCTCCATGTAGAGCCTATATTTTTAGCATTGGAAACTGACATTTTTAAAGCATTTGCAGCATTATTGCAGTTGCATTTTCTAGCTTTGGTGCATTAACCAGTTAATAATTTAATAAGATTACATTGTATTGTGTAATGAGTACATATCAGACCTCTGCATTATGCTAGTCCTTACTTGTATGGCTTTTCGACCCCTTGGGATCCTCCAATTTAAGGGCAATACAGAAAATCTCCATTGGAGTGAACTGTAAGGACCAGTGACACAGGAGAGCAGTGGTTTATTTAAACTTTACTCACTCATCCTCTGCAACGCGGGTTGCCAGGCAAAGTAGCTCTTGCTTCCTCTAATTTTGGACAAATAAATAATTTCTACCAATCTCTTAGAAGGAACATCCAATACTTTTTAAATATTTATATGTACAAATTATAAATAACTTTACTTGACACCTTTGGGAAGTCCCTAACTTTGACTTCTTATGCTTACCAATGTACTATGAATCATTCTGCCAAACTCCTACCCTTAATGTGAATGATATATTTTATTTCCATTCCTGGAGAAAAAAAACCCAACAACTATGCGTGATCATTATTAATCACTCACAACTTTAAGAATGATCTTACCTCTTAGCTATTCATCAAGATCAGTATCCTTCCTTTGAAGAAATAGACACATCAAAACTGATGTACAATCAAACTGTGGATATAAGATCCAAGTGTATAGCTATTACCAGAATGGATAACTCTCCAATTTTTTAGTTTTGGTATTTTTATTTCTTACTGGCACCCTCCTTTAAAATATGAAACCATAAAACTATGTCAACCTGTAGACAACCCATTGTTATACTGAGCAATAATGTACAGTTTTCAAAAGCCACTGGCACTGTAGTCACAGTTCCTGAGATGCTGCAGTTCCTACAGGGTATGCAATGTTGCGGAGGCTCTCACCTCAGCTGGTGCTCCAAGAGCACTGCACATGAAGTAGGCACACTTGCTTCCTGGAGCATAGCCTCTCTGCCACACAGTTCTAGTACAGCATATTGTGTGTTGTCTCCCACTGGTCAGTCTGCTATGTGCAAGTCCTCTTTGGAAAAGCTATTTGTGCTGCAGGTGCCAAGTTTGCAAAGTCCTGGCATTCTTTGTTGTTCCTGGGCCCTGCACACATGGTACACATGGTGGTGCGGAGGCACTATGCACCTTCTCTCCCTTGCAAGACCTGTACAAGGCTGGGCCCAACCTTGCCCCGTGTTTGCCTGCATGTTACCCCATATAGGACCAGTTTCTGCCCAACCAAGGTATGACTCATAATGAAGATTTGGGTCTAATTCTATAATATTTTTAGATAAGCACTTGGTGTTTTCTGAAGTTTCCTTCACTCTCACTATAATGCACAATTTCATACATTCAGTGAGCTTTGTCTTTCACTTTTTTGCATTTGGGCCTGGCTCCAAATATGTTATGGAAAACATTATTGTGGTCCACACTAGCACCATAAAGAGGCAGAAATTAAAATGGAGGTGGGGGGACTGTTGGTGTGTACATGTGGACATCATGTTGTCTCGCATCTTTGCTCTTTCTGCTTGCTGGGTGGAACTTTCTCAGTATGGAATTCCAAATGACTATTCTTCAAGGTCCTCATTGAAAGAGACTATGGAATTTTTAATGGTCACCATGAGGAATTAGCTAATAAAGGAAGTGAAAAAATGCTTCAGAAAACAATTTTAAGTAAAGCCTGTCTGCAAAGATGCATTGCAGCAGCTATATCACTAAAAACAAATAAATCACAATCAATACATTTACTAACTTAGGAACTGCTTTACAACCACTGGAATCCCTTGAATATATTGAGAAAAAATGCAGTCCATTTATTAGAGAGACCTATCATCTCTCAACTAAATCCCAGAATCCAAACTGAACTTACATCCCACTGAATTCATTGGTAATTTTGCATAAGAGGACTGTAGGATCAGGTCATAATTAAAGACCAAATTGAACCATAAAATGCACAGAGAAGGTTTCAGATAAGCAGCTTAGCTGAAGTATTTTAGGGGATAAATATATACTGAAAGCCAAAAAATTCTCCCACAATCCAAATGGTGTGTCTGCACTTTTCTGACTTTTGGCCAACTGATTTCCCAACGGGATATTTTTAGTATGAAGCATGTACAAGTACAAGTCAAATTTTCTGTCCTGATACTAATTTAAATAAGTGCCAGTTCATATGTACTTTTTCTCCATCTTAGGAGGAATGACTGATGTAAAGTCGGTTGCTCATTGCTAAAGATATTGATGGACATCTTCACACATATAATAACATAATGTCAGCATCCCAGTTCAAGTGGAAGTTCTCAAATACAGCCTGGAATAAGTGAGTAAAGTCCATGGGCAAGATTCCACAGAGATTTGAAATGGTGTAAGCTACACATCTGTGTGAAATTGGTCCCAAAACAGGTGTAAATGATTAAGTATGGCAAATTGGTGCACATTGAAATTCAATACTAAGGATCAGATCCTAGCCCTCACTATGATCCTTTTGTGCCCACTGCTTAGGAATCTGCCAGCATGGGAATCTTTTCACTAGTGACAATGGTCCTGGATAGAAATGATATAATCTTTGGCCTTTTTTGAAAAACACTAGACCCAATTCTCGACTGCCTTGCAACTAGTTATTTACCCTTGCACATAGTGAATGTAACACACGACCGAGTTTTGCCCTCACTTTGCACAATGCCTGGAAGTTGGAGGTAGACAAACTCAGAATGAAATAACGTGCACATTTTTATCAGTCAGAGTAATTAACCATTGGAACATGTTACTAAAGGGCATGGTGGGTTCTGCATCACTGTCCATTTTAAAATCCAGATTGGATGTTTTTCTAAAAATATGTTACTGTTCAAACCGGAAACAATTCAGGGAGGTCCTATGGTCTGTGTTATACAAAAACTCAGACTAGATGATTCCAATGGTCCCCTTTGGCCATATAATCTATGAATATGAAATGTCAATGACTACACAAGGTGCAAGGCAGTGGAGAATCACACCCATTGTCTGATTAGCTAATAAAGGATAGCTAATAATTACCGTGAAACAATGTTTGTATTGTCAGCTTGGAAAGAGACGACTAAGGGGGGATATGATGGAGATCTGTAAAAATCATGACTGGTGTGAAGAAAGTAAATAAGGAAGTGTTATTTACTCTTTCTCATAACACAAGAACAAGGAGGTCACCAAATGAAATTAATAGGCAGCAGGTTTAAAACAAACAAAAGGAAATATTTCTTCACACCATGCACAGTCAACCTGTGGGACTCTTCGCCAGAGGATGTTGTGAAGGCCAAGACTATAATAAGGTTCAAAAAAAGAACTAGATAAATTCATGGAGGATAGGTCCATCAATGGCTATTAGCCGAGCTGGACAGGGGTGGTGTCCCTAGCCTTTGTTTTCCAGAAGCTGGGAATGGGCAACAGGGGATGGATCACTCGTTGATTACCTGTTCTGTTCATTCCCTCTGAAGCCCCTGGCATTGGCCACTGTCAGAAGACAGGATACTGGGCTATATGGCCTTTGCTCTGACCCAGTATGGCCGTTCTTATCAGCAATGTCCTTGGTCTTTGTGCACAGAGATGTCAGTAATAGCTTTTACCTATTCTCTTTCATTAAAAATTATTCTCTAACTCATTTGTTCTGTGTGTGGCAGCAACAACAAAACACTTTGAACTAACAACTCACACTCAGATATGGTAGTGACCTGTTGGATAAATATTAACCATGTGTTTGAGTTGTACGACCATTCCAGAAAACCCTCTCAAATGGATGCTGACACACTGAAATCCATGTTGAAAGTCAGGAAGGATTCCAAATGATTCCTACAATCCTGCTTGCATGCAGAGATCGGCAGACAATCGAGAGATCCAGCCACAGATCTCCTCAACAGTAAAATTTATCCCCAAAGGTTTAGTGTTTATAATCCTATTATTTTCTAATCCTATTATTGTAATGTTTAGATGAATTGAATATATTTCCTCCTTAATCTCTGTGTGATCTCACATATTTCCCATCAACAATGACTCCTGGCTAACCCTACAAGTATTTTGTCCTTCAATACTTATATAATAAATCCATTAAAAATAGTTAGGGACAGTATGTTTTCTGTATCATGCATTTTGCTGCTAGATAATGCTTTAGGACAAAGCTGGTACTTAACAAATAGCATACGGAAGTTTGATTCTCAGCTCCTGTCTCTTCAAACTCTGGGTTTTTATCTTTTACTCACACAATTGACCACATCTAAAATGCTTGGTTTCTTTGCAGACTATAGTCTCAGAACACACATATCTATACACATTTGTATGTGAGTGTGTCTCTGTAACCATTAGCTACACATTGAGTTATTGTACAGTATATAGAAAAGAATGCCATGCAACTGTGAATTACATGGATATAATGCCATCAAGGGGTTTAATGATGACATCATAAATTACATGAACAAGGTACAAATGGACTGGTATTTCACCACAAATCCAAGATGCTGTAATAGCCTTAATTTTTAAAGAGTTGTCTACTTTTTCCATTGTCCATTGAACGATATTTTTGTTTACAGTTTCCTCCTCTCACCCCCTTCCTTTGCCCTCTCCTCTCTCTCCATCCTTCTTTCCTCTTCCCAGTTTCATGTCTCCTTCATCATGCTCTTAGAATGCCCTATTTCAAAATGACTCCTCAAGTTAAATAGAAGCAGCCTATTTCTCCTTTCATTTAAACCAGTGTTAATCAGGGAGTCAATGGAATTACACTTGTGTAACTGAGAGAAGGCCCTGTGATGTGATCTATAGACTCCCACCCTAAGGTCAAGGCAAAGTAAGGGCTGGAAGAGTTCAAGGCCTGGAAGGCCCCGTCCCTCAGGCACTGCTCAGCATGCTCCTGGGAAAAGGACCAGTACAAGTTCCGGAGGGTGGTGGGGAGAGAAAATAAAGAAGCCATTTTCTGGAGGAAGACCACTGTGCAGTGGCAGGAGAAGAAACTTTTATTGAAGGGGTCTGGTTGTGAGTCCTGCCCCCCATGACACTACCCTAGGGAGAGGTAGAACCTGGGGCAAGGGCACCCAACGGTTGCAGGCATTGGCCTTAGACTGTGGGGTTTGTGCAGGCATCGGCCCTAGACTATGGGGTTTGAGTCAAGGACTGTAACTCAATTGTGGCCACACCCCAAACTGAGACAAAGGGTGTGGTAGGAAGTGGCCAAGGGGAATGTGAGCAGCGGCTGAACCCAGACCATCCCACAACATTACACTTTCAGGGCCCTGGGCTGGGACCCGGTAAAGCAGGAGGGCCTGAGTCCCCCTACCCACCCCAGAGCCACAGCTCCTGGCCCCAAAAATGGCAGGGCAAGGGATTACAAGCTAAGAAGCCAGTCCAGCAGGGACCTCATCCAGAGAGCAAAAGACATAGTGAACTGAAATAGAGACTGAGGTCAGAGGCCCAAACCACTAGGCCTACTGACCGAACAAATCCCTCTGCTACAGACCTCATGACCCGAAAGACCTTGTAATTCACAAGCTAGATATCAAAGTCATAAAACATGGGACACAGGTGACAATACGAATATGAATGATAAGATTTGTTTGTACTTGCTAGAGGTGTGTTTAATTCTACTATAGATGTAATATTGGACTGGTATCCTCTCTTGTGATGATTATGTAAACCTGTTTTACTCTCCTTCACCCCCTATGCAATTTAGGCTACAGTTACATATACAAACACAATCACACAAAATCCAACCCCAGTTGCGTCAGTTCATTTACAGTGCACACTCTTATTTAGAAAAAAAACAGCCATATAAGCAAATGATGAAGGCTCCATGTTCAAGAAGTCCTACCACACACAGTTAGGATTGTCTACCAAATATCAGTACCTATGTTGCTAATCTCCATATGGTCCCAATGTGCATGGGGGTTGGCAATAGGGGAGTCTCTTTTTGCAGGTAGTTCTCATTTTACCTATTTTGGTACCAAAACCAAACCACAGTTCAGTTTAGCATAGGGTTCTTTGTGATCTAAGCCATTGATTTGCCCACAATTTAATGGGACGCTGTTTTTTCCCCTCTGCTTGTAGTCCTCTTTGTGAAACCCAGTTAAATAAAGTGGCTGCTCCCAACGTAGACATCTTCTGCTCCTCTCCCAGCATAAAGTTCAAAGAGCCCATTATCTAAACTCCTTTAAATGCAAAACACATTAGGGCTCTGTATAGAAGCGAATATTGATATTCCAATTTTTGTGCTACTATAGCTATCCAGTTATGGGAATCCAACATGTCTGGCAGCCTTTCTTCTTGTCTCCACTGGACAACTCAGTGCAAAATTGTTGGTACGTTGGGCCACAGAGTGCACTGTTTACCTCAGCCAACAAGCCACGGAGTAGGAAATAGGTGCTCTGGAACTTCTTAGCAGGCAGGCTCAGCACTCTACGGGCACTCCAGCACGTGCATCACAAATTATTAGTCCACTTCTGGGGGTACAATAGAGAAGGACTTAGACCCTCTAAGCCCCCATCCTAAATTACAGAAGGAAAATGCTGTCAATGAAGAAAGGAAAAATAAGATAGCAGTAGGGTCTATGCAATCTGATTAGTGGTGTGAACCAGGAATAGTCTTTGTGAAGGGAATGTGTGTGGATCAAGGGTCCTTTGGGTTTGGGGTCAAGAAAGAAGAAGAGGAAGGTCACCCAAGTATAGCTGTGGAGGAGGACAACAATCACATGGTGAATGAAAGGAAAGGAGAACAATTAAATGACTCTAGTGGGAGAGAGATGAGAACTCCATCGGTTTGCATTAGGATACAAACCCAATGGGAACCTTACAACAACATCAGTTATCATGAGTGAGTATATGCCCTCTCTCAGTTTAATTATCTTCTCTGCCTCTGTTCAAAGCCCAGCATCCCTCTTATCTGTAGCTCCCTGCACAAAATGGCCCTGAATGATTATGTCAGTACTTTCCGTAAATACTAAAAGTATATGACAACATTTAATGAGAGGCGAGCATAAGACTATTGAGTGGCAAAGTGTTCCGGTGAGAATACTATTCCCCCAAAGCAATTACAAATACACACATTAATAAAATAATATTGACTTACGCAGGTCTTGTGGAGGTCTGTGTAGAAGGCAGCTACAGCCAATTCCTTTCCTGAAAAGTGATTGTCTGCAGGAAGGATGCTCAGAACAAAATCCTTTTGGAAGTCTCATGTTCTCTTTAGGAGACACTCAACAGGGGCAGCAGAAAAGTCCAGTAACTTTATCTTTTCTTACAAGACACACACACATGAGTTGGCAGATACAGAAATGCTACACGTTTGCACTCGAATCATCATGAGGATGAAGGCTGGAATTTTCAAAGGAGCCTATTGGAACTGAGTGCCTTCGGTTCCTTTGAAAATCTCAGCTGAAAATCTTGAGGTATTTCGATGGTTATTCCACACATACTCAGGAAGAAATTCAAATTGGTGCCAATATTCCTTGTAATGATTTTTAATGAAAAAGTGCCAAATTTGGACCAAAACATAGCACACTACTAATACGCAGCTGGCTGTGTACCCTTAGGGTTTATATTTAAATTTACTTATGTACCCTTAGGGTTTATATTTAAATTTCTGATAATATTAAACACTCGGGACAGGTCAGACATTTAGATTGACTGAGTAGCTGAATATTGACACACCTATTTGCCTGGAAAGAGATGTAATCTCATGGAATGCAGTGGCCAGTGGATTGCTGTACTGCAGTACAGGAGGGAAGAAATTTCAATAACTATTATACTTAGATTGTAAACTCTTTGGGGTAGGGACTCTCTTTTTGTTATATGTAAGTAGAGTATCTAGCACTATGGAGTTCTGATCAAGGATCCATTGGCCACTGCATTCCATTCGATTACATGCTTGACTGGGGCCTCTAGGAGCGACCACAGTGTGAATAATAAATTAAATTAAAATAAAATAAATAATAATAAACAAACAATAATAATATTAAATGCCCTTGATGCCAACGAGCATTCAGGCAGTCTCTTCTTCATCATGCCTACTGCGCCTGCACGGTCTTTTTCAGTGTACTCTGGTTTTTTACCTGATGAAGTAATCTGACAAGCAGATACAGGTCATTACAATAAGACAAGAATAAATATACTGTACATTGCCATCGACTGGGTAATACGGCGTACAACAGAAGACATGCCAAGAGGCATTAAATGGACACTCTTCTCATCCCTTGAAAACCTGAACTTCGCAGATGATGTTGCTCTCCTATCACATACTCAACACCATATACAAGAAAAAACAACTCGACTCAATGCATTCAGCCAGCAAATTGGACTGAAAATCAACCACAATAAGACAGATATCATGACCTTTAATACTGCCTCACCATCA
Organism: Emys orbicularis; assembly: GCF_028017835.1. NCBI lineage: Eukaryota > Metazoa > Chordata > Testudines > Emydidae > Emys > Emys orbicularis. The sequence goes on along the minus strand of NC_088688.1, from coordinate 58,679,539 downwards.
CCAGTACGGATAGAGGATTATGTTCTCACTAATGTAGAAACATTCACATACTTGGGCAGCACCATCAGCCAGGACAGTGGAACAAGCCAGGACATCCGAAACAAAATCAATAAAGCCAGAAACACCTTCAGGAGCTTAAATACAATCTGGAAATCATCAAAATACAACACCAAAACCAAACTGCGTACTTTCAACACTACTTTATAGTGCAGAATGCTGGGGAATGAAAAAGTATGACATGTCCAAACTGTCTTTATTCCATACAACCTGCCGCAGAAAAATCCTCCCTATCTTTTGGCCCAGAACAATCTCAAACCAAGATTTATTGACACAGTTCAGCCAAGAGGATCTGAGCACCATCATTGCCAGGAAGTGTTGGAGATGGATTGGTCATCTGCTTTGGACGGAAACTAATTCCATCACCAGAGTAGCAATAAGATGGACACCAGAAGACAAGTGAAAACTAGGCTGTCTGAAAAAAACATGGTGAAGAGCAGTGGAAGCTGAGCTGAAAAACCTGGGGCACAGCTGGGGAACCATTGAAAGACTTGCCAGAAACAGACAGGAGTGGAGGAGCTTCGTCACTGCCCTAAACGCCAGAGGCGTAATAGGAACACGATGATGATGACATTGCACTTGTATAACGCTTTTATCTTCAGAGCCCCTTACCGTATTAACCAGCTACCTATAAGGTAGCTATCATTAACCATAATTTAAAGATGGTGAAACTGAGGCAGTAAGTTTAGGTGACTTGCCCTAGACCAAAGAGGGAGTCACTTTCAGAACTGGGATTAGAACTCAGAAATCCCTTAGCCCAGTGCTCATACTTCATCTGTATCCCAGAACAGAAAACACAAGAACCCTGTTCATAACAAACACCTTAGGGTATCTGCTTTTATAAGTGATTTTGATTTCAGTTTGGTTTTTCCCTATTACTAGATCTGGCCCAGGGGTATGTCGATAGGCTTGCTGACTATTGGAGTGGCACTAGAGGAGGGATAATATACAGAAATAATAAAAAATAACCACTGTGGCAATTTCACATGTCTCTTCAATCTGGGTTCCCTCCTCCCATCCCAATGCACCATGAGCAATGCCTTCCCTCCCCCGCCAGCTCCTCTACCCAAAAGGACAAGAATCCTAAATGCAATTCTTGGTCCCTTGCAGTATACAGTACAAACCACCAGATGAAGCTGATCTAGGATATACTATTTAATAGTCTGAATTTCCAAAGACCCTGAATCCTAGAAACTATGTCAAAAGGGTCTCTTTTAAATCAGCAGCGTTGCTTTTTAAATATCAGGATTTGATATATCTGGAGTCATCAGCCAAGCAGCAGCCAGATCAGAATCTGAGTAATAATAACCTCAGAGGAATGTATATTTATCATGTGTTGCATTTCCTGGCATACTGGAGTCAGGAGGGAAAACCACTGAACCAGTCCAACACCAAGGTTAATACTTCAATTAAATCATAGGCTTTATAAAACATTTAAATCTGCAGTTCCTACTTGGAAAACATTTCATAACTTTACTATCCTAACAATGAAGAATGTTAACGAGGGACCTAGGCTAGTCCTCTAATTACACGTAAAGTGGAAGGTGCTTTCAAGTAATGTGGATACTTTTGATTTGGCAATACACACATCTTCCTGCACTTACAGGCACAAAAGGAAGCAGCTGCTGCATACAAGGAAGATCTGAGAGAGTAATCATTAGCAACAAGCAACATAAAATCCATACAAGGGTCCTGTGAGATGCATGAGTTAACAACTCTGGCATCACTAGTTTAATCTCTCATATGTGATCATATTACAACCCTGTTAACCAGAATATGCATTATCCAGAAAAAGAATTGTGATGATTTGCTGGTTGCCGTGCAATAAGGTAAATTGGTGGTACTGACACATACAGCTCTTTGGGGTACCTCATGCAGGTCTCAGAGGCTGCTGCTTTGATTGGAGTGCCTCTCCTTTTCAGCTGGCATCAGGCATTGCACAAATCACAAGAGCATTCATATGCTGCTCAAAACATGAGAGGCTGCACAGGGAACAATGACAGTATACTGAGAAATGGGAACCCCTCTCTCTGCTTTCAAGCTGTCAGAAGGATGGAGGGAAGGCAAAGAGAGAATTCCTCTCCCACCCTGCAATTGCAGAGGGCTGGAGGGTGGAAAGAGGGAAAACACTACCTTCCCTTCTAATAGCCAGGAGTGTGGTGATAGGCAAAAAAAAAAAAAAACCTGCACCCCACATATGCGGTAGAAGGCAGAGGTGAAAAACACAAAGAGACACAAAATAATCATGGCTTAAAGTTGTGTTGCAATGTTTGTGCCACAGTGTTGACTAAATAATGTGATGATGTGTTCCAACAACATAATTGTATGCCGTGTTGTTGTAGCTGTGTTGGTCCCATGATGTTAGAGACACAAGGTGGATGAGGTAATATCTTTTTTTAGACCAGCTTCTGTTGGTGAGCATCACTGGAGGCCACTGCTGCTCCCTGGCTCCAGGCATGCACTGCCACGCCCAAGCTTAGTCAAGAAGGTTTATTCCTCTGTAACAAAGGTTAAGAAACAAACAGAACACAGGAACACAGTCTTAACTCAATACCTGGTCTTCAGGGCCACCCCTCCCATTGATCTTTGGCACTCCAGCTGCTGGCAACTTCCCCACCTCCATCAGCTCTGCAGCCACAGAGCCCTTAAGCCCTTGGTCCCCTTGCTCCAGGGACCCACCACAGAAGTTAGCTCCACTTCTGTGTAGTGTTGCTCCCTGGGGCTCAGCCTGTCTCAGTCCATCCTCCCTCCAGCTGCCTCCTATCCACAGAGACCAACTACACTGTGACAGTGAAAGAGACAAGCTTTCGAGTTTAGGAAGATACGTATGGCCAGATCAGAAGCTTGTCTCTCTCACCAACAGAAGCTGGTACAATCTCCAACAACACAATGACATGCAGAAAACATCACAACACATTGTCAACGTCTCTACATGATGTAGTGCTTCTTCTCAACTCAGTTTGATGATGTCAAGCTGTGTAAGATTTAATATTACTGCCCTAAGTCCTCTGCCTTGGCTGAGGTGGTGTTCTCTTCCACCATTGCATCTACCAAGTCCTGTCCAGCCCAACTGCTTCAGGTTGTTGCCAAAGTGTGTGGGAAGGAGAGCAGTGAGAGTGCAGGTCAGGTCCCACTTATTGCTGTGCATTTGGGATCATGTTCAATGAAGCCACACAAGGGAGCATAGGATTTTTGTTCCCCAATCTGGCTCTCAATCAATATTAGTGCAAAAAGGATTTGTGAATGGTTAATTAGATTTGCAAAATGTCCCCATTTGGAGAGCAAAAATAAATGGAAATGCAAGAGCAGTATCAGCAACAGGTTAGGAGTCAATAACTATTAAAAGCCAAACTGACTGCTTTGGGGGGGAAAAATCTGCTGTTTAAGTTTCTCTAACCTTTCTGGTCCACTTCACCTACTGATGGGCCCCAGACAGTAATAATTCCAGAGCACGGCTGCTTGGCCACAGAAGATCCCTTTCACCTTCAAGCCTCCACATGACTATGGAGCCAACATTTTAAAAACCCTGATAAACACTGAAGGCCAGTTAGGCTTCCCATGTTTAACTGCAACACCTTGGCTACCAAGGTAGACCCTCACTCCTAAAAGCAAAACTGCTTCTGCTCACAAAGCACGGGCAAGGAATTTCTCTAATACCTTCACTAGGTGGGCTCTCACGGCTGAGGTCAGTCAGCCACAAGAACAATAATGTCTCGAGCCTCCTGAGTGCTGTAACTTTAACACCAGAATCAAGGCTGTTATACTGTACTCTAGACATTACGTCTCTTGCAGCTGACCTCAATCAGCAGCCATGTAGACCACCCAAGGGAGAGGGAGTGTAAGGGGTATAAAAGATTTTATTAAACCCAAAAGAACAAAAAGAAAAAGAGCCTTGACCCCTCCAACAAAAGGAGGAAAGTTCTCACCTGGCAAGAAGCCAGGTGATATTTTTTTAAACAGTTTTCCCCACCCCCAGCTTTGTAGTCCAGCCACTAAAACCCACCTTATAGCTGCAGCTGCACAGAGGAGATTCTCCAACCTAACTCCCCTGACTAAAACATATTCAGCGTGCAGCTGCTAATACGGGAAAGAAGGGGGGAGGATACGAGTTAAAGGTTTTGCTGTATTAAACAGTGCAGTATGCAGAATCCAGAGAGGTGATTAGCATGAGCTCTCTGCTGCTTTCAAGTCTTCCCTATGGTTTAGTGCCACATAAACAATTATCATCATCATCAGAATAAAATCCTTTTTAAAAAAAAGGCATTGGTGATCTGGTTAATTTATCTTGATGAACGACCCTCAAGAGGTTTGGACTGACCCATATGCTTGAATGCTTAATTTCACATCTACGAGTCTGCACAATTGAGGTGGAAATCATGTGAGGCCAGATATTTGTGAGATTTCTGGTACTTCTGGATGGTTTCAAAATATCATGAGGATGGCCTTTCCTGTGATATTTTGGCAATTTTGCTTCCCATCCAGGGCAGAACCAACAAGCTATAAGTGGATACAAGTGAAAAGGAAATTAATTAAATAAAAATTATTAAAACATTTTCAAATCATATTAATAATTCAGTTAGAGATTCAGATTGGTTTTCATTTTAGGAGGACCAGTTATTATTATTACTACTACTATTTGTAGTCAGGAGTGCTTAGAGTATGTCTACACAGCAACTAGACACCCATGGCTGGCCCGCGCCAACCAACTTGGGCTCAGGCTGTGGGGCTGTTTCATTGCTGTGTAGACTTCCAGGCTTGGGCTGAGCCCAGAAGTCTACACAGCAATGAAACAAGCCCTGAGACCCCAAGTCAGCTGGCACAGGCCAGCCATGGGTGTCTAGTTGCTGTGTAGACATACCCTTAAAGGCCCCAGTGTACTAGGTGCTGTACATACACAGAGTATGAAACAGTCCCTGCTCCAAGGAATTGACATCAGTGGTCTTGTCTACAGGGTGGGGTAATGCACACTATGAGGGTGACATTTCCAAAATGCACTAACATGCATCTATATAGATCCTGCTGGTGTGCATTAAAGGGTCACAACAACACTGTTTTAAAGTGCACTCTAGGGAACTTGCAGTGCACACTAGCAGGGTCTACATGGAAGAATTAATGAGCAGCATGTTAGTGTGCTTTAGAAATCATTACCCCATAGTGTGCATTAACCCACTATTTAGACAAGCCCTAAGTAAATAAGACAGAATAAAGTGTCAGAAAGGAAGTATTATCCCCTTTTACAGAACAGATACTAAGGAACAAAGGACCAGAACCTCAAACTCCAAAGGCACCTAACTCCCATTGAATATCTAGGTCAAGGAAATTAAATGAGTTGTCCAAAGTCACACAAGAAGTGTGAGGAATTGAACCCATGATTTCTGAGTTCCAATCTACCACCTTAACCACAAAAAACATCCTTTCCTTTTTCATTCCTATGAATCTGTTGCGGAATAAGACACAAAGGCACAGGGCTATTAGGCTGCTTCTGTGATATTGGCACAGGGAAATATTCAGTCAAACCAAACTGAGTCATTTGTTGCTGTTGATATTAAACACTTTTATTGTTGATATAAAATTCAAACGCTTTTCTCTGAAGGAGATTTGAATTTTCTGCTGGTGACAGGTATCAACAAAATTGAAAAGCAGGTCTGAGAATAACCTTTTTGGAAGATAATTTCATTGTTTAGTTTATAATTATGAATTTTATTTATTGGGCTTTCAGCTTGATCATGTTTTAAAGTAAAGAAAAAAACTATATGGAAAATGATAATGTCGAGGTTATTAGTAACACTGAACTGGCAAGAAGAAAAACTCATAGAAGGTTTATATCAGGCAGAATAATGTCCAATATCACAAAAGGCTGGGATTATTTTTCCTTGTAAGAACTGCTGTGTCAGCCAAAGCAAGGTATACCTGTAATTGTCTTATGCCTGGACCCAGCAAAAAGATCTCTGAGACCTTGAAACCAATAGAATGCTTTTCTCAGTTTGATAATAACTGTCTGTTACCCTTCCCGCTAAATGCAGCGTGTTATAAAAAAGAAAAGATTGCAATGTACATGAAAGAAAGAGGATCCTCTGTTAAAGCAATTGTGGGGGTAGTGGTGGCTGAGCATCGATTGGCCAGTTTACTAGTTTTGTTAGGGAAGCAGATCAGTGAACAGAAAACCAGGATGGAGTTCAAAAACTTGTTCTCAGAAGAGCAAAATCCCCAGGTGACATCTTTATCCCTTCTCTGGCCCCTTTCGGCACCTAAAAGAGCTGAAGTGGCATAACGGGGCCCTGAAAGCCCTGGATGTGACCATGGGAGGATTCCCTCAGCACAAGTACCGAAGAAGACAGGGTGCCCTCCGAGGAGCCCTTTGCAAACGCTAGCATAGGGGACATGCTGGGCTGTGTCTGGGAGCAAGAAGGATGGGCTGATACTGCTAAGACTTATGCACATATTTAACATTACATACTGTGGTTGGAGTCCTGACCCCACTGATATCAATTGAAGTTTTGCCATTGACTTAAATGGAGCCAGGATTTTACCCTGTGAATAGTCCCATTTAAGTCAATGGCGCTACTCTCCATATTTAAAGTTAACCATGTGCCTAAGTCCTTGCAGCATTGGGCCTCAATTAGCAGAATTCTCTGGTATCAACCTCTGTTTACACAAAGGCTCTTCAAACTCTTTGGGACAGAGAGTGTCCTTTTATTCAGTGTTTGAATATGACTTAGCACCATTTGGGTCTGGTCCTTATTGAGGACTCTAGGTGCTATTGTAATATATACAAACAATAAATAACAACACTTACAACCCTGCTGGTTGAATTGGCCACTGTGAATAATTTATGCCTTTCTTTACAACTAAACTGTTCACAGATACAATTTCATTATCTCTACATTTAATTCATCAAAAATTTTTTTGACCAGTCTCAGATAAATAATTAGTCAATTATTTGTGCCATCAACTTGTTAAGGAGTTCTACCCTCTCGGAAGCAATATGAACTGCAAAGTAAAAGTGTGGGGTTTGGAACAGTCCTTGCAAAAGCTATTCATCTGCCCCAGCCTTCCTTACAATTGATCTAATTAGACCCACACACCTCCAAGACTATTTCACATCCAGTTGGTGAATGTTAGTGTTGTAGTACACAGCTGGAATAAAGAATTTAGATTCACAGTGTTAGAAAATGTTATTAAATGACCATTCCTCCAAGCAGAAACCCACAAGACAACTGGTAAAGCTTGTCTATAAAGAAGACAAAGCTTTCTCAGGTGCAGGTCCAACAGGATTTAGGTACCATCACAAACCTCACCATCTTCTGCTCCAACTGAAAGGTGCACCTCTTTGACCTCACCTTCTCTGACATAAACACAGAGCAGCACATACATTTAAAAAATACAACCATCTGAAACTTAAACCCTAACATAACAAAACAGAACACAGAGCACACACACAGTTTCATCCCCTGATAGAGGACGAGAGAGAACAGAACCCATACTAAGATGTTAGTCACATTGCTTAATGCATTAATGAGAGGTGCTTAGATACCTCGGTAATAAGTGCAGTATAAGAACCTATATAGATTAGAATAAAATAGAAAAATACAAAACCAACAACAAAAAAACCCTGGGAGATTGGATTCAATTAGATTTGTTAGAATCACTCGACCTAGGCTGAGACTTTATTTTTCTCAAAAATGTTTGTTATCCTATTGTTGCAAATTACCTATCTATACATATACACACTTACTACATTTATGAATACATATATATTATACATATGCATTGCATACAGAGACATATATATATGTGCACACACACACACTCATACAGTTGCTATTAAAATGTCACTGCTAACAAAACAATAGTTTCTGAGGTACTGCAGTTTCTTCTACATTGAGAATAAGAAAAAACAGAGTCTTAAAAAAAAAAAAAGAGTATGGGGTAAACTTTCTGAAATGTGGATTTATAATTAGCAACCACTCTATCTGTGGCACCTTAAAGACTAACAGATTTATTTGGGCATAAGCTTTCGTGGGTGAAAAACCCACTTCTTTACCCACGAAAGCTTATGCCTAAATAAATCTGTTAGTCTTTAAGGTGCCACCGGACTCCTTGTTGTTTTTGTGGATACAGACTAACACGGCTACCCCCTGATACTTGACACTCTGTGTGTATGTTAACATCTACTTCTATACATACTGTACATACAGTAGCCACGTACACAAAAAATACCATTTCTATTTGTCATACTTAGGTTTCTGCTTGTTTTTTTAAAATGCTATGGTCTTCCTGCCCAATTCCTTACCTAGTCCCTTTATACATATTTTAAAAGAACAAATACGATACATTGCAGATCATCCCTACCAGACTTGTTGCATTCTTTAGTTCTTTAATCTTGTGTCATAGCTGAAGGTTAGGCTGACCCATGTGATTCACAGCAAAACAAGTAGTGGGAGGGGGGAAAGCAAAGATTCTTGTGATAAACTGTGTTTAATTCTATTTTGGAGAAAACAACCATCTCTCTCGGTAGGATGAAGGCTGAAAACTGCAAAAGCTCACACAAATATACAGTGCTGTATCATTTGTGGTTTAATAAAAACAATTTATATGCAGGGTAGTGAGTATGAGGAAAGTTATGGAAAACATTTCTCACCCAAGGACAGAGTACCAGATGTGCTAAGACTTATGGGAGCAATCAGAGGTGGCCAAGGCTCTGCTGTGGGCCTTATTAAGTTAGACTGTGATCCAGCACCTTCAACTTTATTAAGCTGTCGGGAGTTTCAGTGATTAAAACCAAAGAAAGGTCAGCCACAGACCTTCAGAATTTTCCTGGACTGGTATTTTCTTTGAGGCCTTAGACCCTAATGAAGACACTTCACTTGATACGTGGATTTTTTTAAATTGGTCTTTTGAGCTGGATTTGTCCATAGCTTGAGAAAATCTTCAATAGGTTTTGCTTCTTCAGAACTCTGCGTACAGTTATCAGAAATCCTAACCAATAGAAAGAGATGAGGCCTTATAGGATGGCTTTGCATATCATCACAGCAGAGATCAAAGGAACAGGTTAATGGGGATCTGGTGAAGTTTAATTATGTCCAAAGTAAGGAATGAGGGTTAGTGGCTGTAGGTGGGACAGTTATAAATAAGCTTTCAAAGCTCTGATAGCTGAAGTCTAATGTTTGTAAAAGGTATAATAAAACTGGTATTTCTTATGGATTTAAGGTTGCCAAAATCAACCCACAAGTCCTAAAAAAGCTTCACAGCAGTAACTGATATAATATGCTCCAGGTACATGTGATGTCATTCTATTTTCTGAGCTGTTCTTAGGTGGGTTAAAGGTTGTTGTTTCATCTACATGGACATTTATTACTGCTTACAATCGCTTAATTATAATACTGCCATGAAGTGTTGTTTAACTCAGCCTCTTCATCCCTTGTTATCTTCTGGTAGGGGTTAAAAAGTTAGCATGTCTGCTTGACTGTCTTAATCAGCTGTATTTTTTCTTTGATGCTACCTACATTGAATATAATGGCATACACAGAGTGTACTTGTACCTCTGTAAATTATAAGACCCTATTTGTCATAGGTTTATAACTCAGCTATAAAAATGCACAGTGGAAACGTGGCAGAGAGGGTCAAGCACTCAAAGGAGCAATTTTATTATTATTTTATATTATTTTTAAAACATCAGGTTGCCTGGATTTTATGTTACAACCCCTCCCCCCAAAAAAAACCTCTTGTATTTTTTACATGTTAATAAATGAAAAAAGCTATTAAAATAAAAGCAAAACGTGAGAGTTATCCTATGGCATGTTTTACATCCTCTTGTACCATGATATTTCTTTTACATTTTAAAATTGCTGATTTATTAAGTGTTCAAAGATCATCACAAAGCATGTGCACTCATTTTTAATATAGCTATTTATATTGACACAACAACAGCCAATATCATACAGCAGATCAATATTAAACTAAACAGGAATTTATGTGCTAAACTGAAATTGCTCAGACTGAGCAATTATGATATACCAAGTCAATAATGATTGCTTTTAATAATATTTAAATGTTAAGCTCCATCACCCAAAGATGATTCCATTTTCATGTTAAGATTTTGCTTTTTACTCACTGAATTACAGAATCTTCATTAGTGCCATAGCCACATAAATGGCTCGGCAAGTCAAGCACCACAAGGTGGTGCTAATGTTTGATGGCTGACCAGCTAGCGATTTGGCCTGAATCCTGACATTCCTTGGTTTTGAACAGAAAACCAATCAGATCCCAGTAAGTCACTCCGCTGTGCATGAACACATCTACAAGGTACTGAAGTAGTTGAGATGCCATAGCCTCATAACAAACTTGATGGTGAAGCAGTGTTTCTCTAGAACACATATAGCTAATTTTATCAGTAGTGGTGGGGCGATATAGTTGGGAGTAACTGGAATGTTTCCTTTACTGTGAACTAACATTTTTCTTTGATCAGTTTTACTGCCAAAGGAAGGTAAATACTGAGGGTAGCATCCATCATGTCTGGGCGGAGTTAGGAGAGGTAGCGCCACCATCCCTTTCCACCTATAGCAGCTTTGCCCTGCGGGACAGTCCTGGGTATGCAAGAGAGTTGAGTTATGGTTGCTGAAATTGTCTTTCCTTTGAGGATTTTAAAATCTCATCCATGATACTGTATTAATGGTTCCTCCACCCCCCCATTCTATAAAATTTTTCTATTAACTTTGGAAAAACAAATTGACGAATATTCCCAGTGTTCACAAGTGAGGATTTTGTAAAAGTCTGTCCTCAGTTTTGCTTTCTCAATTGAACGTACATTAGGGAAAACAGTGCACTCTACAGTATAAACTGGACTCTTAGAGAGTAGATGGGCTTTTGCCTCCGCTGCCACAGCATTTGAGGGGACAATCTGCCAGTTATCATAAAGCCAATTGATATTGTTTGACATTCAGTTAGAAAACTGCAAGAAAATTCATTTTTTTTCTATAGCGCCATCTGGCATCTGCTGGCAGAACTACAGAAGAACATGTCAGATTTGGCTAATTGATCACATAAAGGGCTCTCATGGGACATGGACATTGAAACTTGACTAGCTTCCCAAGGCTGGAATGGCCTTGGTACATAACCTTCTACATGACTCCAATAGACCAGAGGTTCCCAAACTTGTTCCGCCGCTTGTGCAGGGAAAGCTCCTGGCGGGCCGGGCTGGTTTGTTTACCTGCCGCGTCTGCAGGTTTGGCCGATCGCACCTCCCAGTGGCCACGGTTCACTGCTCCAGGCCAATGGGAGCTGCTGGAAGCAGCGGCCAGTACGTCCCTCGGCCCGCGCCGCTTCCAGCAGCTCCTATTGGCCCGGAGCAGCGAACCGCGGCCACTGGGAGCCGCGATCGGTCGAACCTGCGGACGTGGCAGGTAAAAAAACTGGCCCGGCCTGCCAGGGGCTTTCCCTGCACAAGCAGCGGAACAAGTTGGGGAACCTCTGCAATAGACCAAACTGACCTCTTAAGTTCTGGTCATCATAATATTTAAAATAACTACCTGATAGGCCAGCATATGCTCTTTGGAACTTGTCCACAGTCGATCAAGTAAATAATATATTATGTGGAAGCTGTAAAGGGTCTTTCTGGTCTTTTTGGTACATATTGACCAAACTTGACTGTCCAGAGGACAAAGAAAGTCAGCCCATGGCATTATAGGATACTTTTGGCAGACCCCTAGAGCATGAATCCAGTGGGTCTGGGTCTACAGTGCTCTGTCTCCACCATTTTTTTCAAGGTAAATAAATATTAATTTTAAAATGTTCCATGAAGGATTTTCTTTTTGAACAAACAAACTCATATGCAACATGCACGCATTACATCTAAAAAGCACTCCTACACCTGAACACTTTAAGATTTTGAAACAAATCGACAAGCACAAATAATGTCACCGTTAAGACTGATGATCCACTTTAAATCTTTAAATCACATCTTTGCGCCTTTTAGTATCATCTCCCTGTGCACATGGAAAATTCTCTGGGGCCAAGGAAGGGGAGTGTGGTTTGAGGAGGCAATGGCAACATAGCTCTGGTGGACCTGCTCTGCCACAAAGAGTTTATGTATGGAGAAGGCGGGTGTCCAGGGAACACTGTGTAGGTGCTAGGTTTCCAAGGATGTCCTGAGTTCTGCGGGTCATGCATGCAGCTCTAAAGACATCTGTGGTTTTGGCTGATCTCATGCATCTTCCTGTTCCTTTTGTGGCAGTGCGAGAGAGAGAGAGAGAGGAAACCAAACAACTACTGCACCCCACACCATTGATAGAAGAATTAGACAAAATGGGTCAGATTTTTAAAAGAGCTCAGTAGCCAGCAGATCCCTTGAAATTAATGGTGTTTCACCGAGATGAATTTGGTCTTTGGGCAATGGGCTGTAGAGAAAGTTCACTGAGCTATATTGTATAATGCAGAAAAAAGAAAACAATCCTCCTAGGTCCAAAAATGTGATAATTCAGCTTTACAAAGTAAATCAGTGGGGTTGAAGATAAGGAGGACCAAGGGGTAAGTAGAATTATAAGTTCAGCAGCTTCAGAGACTACAGCAAGCTTCAGAGTAGCACGGCTTATGTGGCTTTTGCGGAAGAAGCTCTGGGCGAAGCAAATTTATTCAGGCTTTGCCCAAGGAGGGAAGGTTGGTCCATAGTTTCTACAGTCCATTGGGAAATGTTGGTATGAAACAGTTTAAAGGTAATTTGGGTAGTTTACATGTAAAATATTATTCTACATCTTGGAAATACAGGCTTAGAAGTTCAACCCACATTTCTTGGGATTTGGTTATAGTCAAATATTTAATATTTTTTATTTTAAAAGATCTTTTCTATTTCTGACATAAATTAGTTCAGGAACAACTTGGATTAAACTTGAGCTGGATGTTATTAGTAATTCTCTTCTGTACTGCCCCATGGAGTTTATTTGGGGAATCCAACTTCACAATCTTTTCTGTATAACACTTTCCTTGAGACCCAAACATTTCAAGTGCTACAAGGAAAATTAGAATGGAGTTTAATTTAGCTTTGAGCTAAGATCTGACAGCCTTATATCAAATAGCAATTTGTAACACAGGTTAATAAAGAAGTTGGAGTTAATACTTTAACTCAAATTCCAACTGAGAATATATGATTTTTCCTTTAAAATACGAATTCCAGTTAAAGTTTCACGTTGTCCCCAGCAACCATGGTGCCCTGTAATGAAGAAATTTTTTTAAAAACTTTAATCTGGTTTTCAATGAAGTGCCCAGCTACTATACAACCTGTGACAAAAATCAGACTACTAAACTAATTTTTGTGTTTTATGACAGTTGTCCTTAAAAAAGAAGCTGAATTCAGTTTGCTTGCAGCCATGTTCTGAAGGTTTACATGATAAGAAACCCCTCTCATCAAGAGAAAACTGTCATATCTGTCAGATCGTGCCAAACCAACCTGAACTCCTTCTTTGAGAAAGTAACAGACCTTCTAGATAAAGGAAATGCGGTGGATCTAATATACCTCGATTTTAGTAAAGCGTTTGATACTGTGCCGCATGAGGAATTATTGGTTAAATTGGAAACAATGGGGATCAATATGAAAATCCAGAGGTGGATAAAGAACTGGTTAAAGGGTAGACTGCAGCGGGTAGTACTGAAAGGTGAACTGTCAGGTTGGAGGGAGGTCACCAGTGGGGTTCCTCAAGGTTCGGTTTTGGGTCCGATTTTATTTAATCTATTTATTACTGACCTCGGAACCGAATGTAGGATGGGCTGATAAAGTTTGCGGATGACACAAAGTTGGGAGGTATTGCCAATTCGGAGAAGGATCGGGATATTCTGCAGGGAGACTTGGATGACCTTGTAAATTGGAGTAATAGTAATAGGATGAGATTTAATAGTGAGAAGTGTAAGGTGATGCATTTAGGGATGACTAACAAGAATTTTAGTTATAAGCTGGGGACGCATAGGTTGGAAGTGACGGAGGAGGAGAAGGACCTCGGAGTCCTGGTTGATCGCAGGATGACTATGAGTCGGCAATGTGACGTGGCTGTGAAAAAAGCTAATGCGATCTTGGGATGCATTAGGCGAGGTATTTCTAGTAGGGACAAGGAGGTGCTGCTTCCGTTATACAAGGCGCTGGTGAGACCTCATTTGGAGTACTGTGTGCAGTTCTGGTCTCCTATGTTTAAAAAGGACGAACTCAAACTGGAACGGGTACAGAGAAGGGCCACTGGGATGATCCGAGGAATGGAGAACCTTTCCTATGGGAGGAGACTCGAGGAGCTCGGTTTGTTTAGCCTAACCAAAGGAAGGCTGAGGGGGGATATGATTGCTCTCTTTAAATATATCAGAGGGATAAATACCAGGGAGGGAGAGGAATTATTTCAGCTCAGTACTAATGTGGATACGAGAACGAATGGATATAAACTGGCCGTGGGGAAGTTTAGGCTTGAAATTAGACGAAGGTTTCTAACCGTCAGAGGGGTGAAATTTTGGAACAGCCTTCCGAGGGAAACGGTGGGGGCAAAAGACCTCCCTGGCTTCAAGATTAGGCTAGATAAGTTCATGGAGGGAATGGTTTGATGGGATAACGTGATTTTAGTCAATTAGGCAATAACGTGCCATCGCTGGTAAAATGAGGGTCCGGCTGGAGATTCTTGCCTGTATGCTCGGGGTTCTACTGATCGCCATATTTGGGGTCGGGAAGGAATTTTCCTCCAGGGTAGATTGGCAGAGGCCCTGGAGGTTTTTCGCCTTCCTCCGCAGCATAGGGCAGGGGTCGCAAGCTGGAGGATTCTCTGCGACTTGAAGTCTTTAAATCACGATCTGGAGACTTCAACAGCTGAGTTAAGGGAAAGTGGGTGGGTCAGCTTTTGTGGCCTGCATCATGCGGGAGGTCAGACTAGATGACCACAATGGTCCCTTCTGACCTTAAAGTCTATGAGTCTATGAGTCTATATGCATTTCAAATTAATACTTTTGATTAAAATAGCTTTTTGTCAATCTACTACTGCTGGTAGCTGTATTGCTGGAAAGTACCTACAATGTCCTATGCTTGCAATATTGGGAACTCACTGTAAGATTATGAATCAAATTCTTTTTTGTTTCTGATGTAATAAACTGTTTCTAATTTAAGAAGAATTCACAATATTCTAGTATGTCTGTGTCCCCCCCATCCATCCATAGGAATATGAGCTTACCTATGGATACATAAATATGGTGTTAAATCTTCTGCAAACTCCATTATCTGAATTATGTGAAACTTCTTCTTAAATGCTGCATTTGAAATATGATGCCTTGCCTATTCCTGTTGTGCAGACATAGGGTATGTGTACGCTGCAAGCCCAGGGTTTGAACTCAGGCACAAGCCTACATCCCCACCCCCCATGCCTTTTTTTTACACACAAATTGCACTAACTCAGGGCTCAGACACAGCGTCCCTGGAACCCATGGAGGTGGATGGTCCAAGTCTGAGTCAAGACAGGATCTAGGGTTCAAGCCCCATTGCTTTGTACTGTAGACACAGATCCACTGGACTCATGCTCTGGGGGTCTTCCAAAAGTATCCTACAATGCCATGGGCTGACTTTCTTTGTCCTCTGGACAGTCAAGTTTGGTGAACAATAAAGTTTTTCCACACTGCACCATGAACAAAGGGCTAGAGCAGCCACATTTTGGAGGATGCTAGGAAGTCTGGAATATTGGTGGTTGGACCGAGGCCTGCATAATGTAGATGCTGGAGCCCAAGGCTGGGACCCAGGTTTCAACAATTCCTAAACTGAAATTACCAATAAGTATAGACACTCAAGCCCTAGGTTAACAAACACAGGGTCTACACTAAATCGAATTTTACTAATCCTGGGCTTATACTGCAGTGTAGACATACCCATAGTAATAGTGACTTGAGTCCTTGTGAAGCAAGACATAGGTTTCCTGCATATACACATGCTTCTACAACTAGGTACAATACCAGTTCTGCAGAACACATTAAATCAACCCAGCAGCATAGGACTGTGAGTATGGCAGACTGAGTATGACTGGTTTTACTGAGTGATGGGACAAGAATTCTGCAACTCCTGTGTGCAGTGGATTAGATCTCTGCAACAGTTTAATATAGGGTAGTTGGAGGATGAAGTTGTGTCTGTGTTTGGGCATATATATACGATGGGTTGGCAAAGTAGGGAGGAGGAGCAGTGGTTTGGCCAGTGGGTCAATGATTCGAAAGATCCAGGGTGAAATCCTGCCTGTATTGAAGTTAGTGGGGCCAGGATTTCAGACCCTGTGTCTATAGACTTCTGCATAGTGGATATGCAAGGATCAAGGTCCTTATTTCAGTCCAGGGGCTGTGGAAGGAACACAGAGCTGCCTTGCACACTGATCAAAGGTTTAGGGGATTGGAGTCTACCAACTCCAGGCACTGTATGAATTCCCTGCACAAACCCTGCTTACTTCAGCTCTCTTGGGAGGCTGGGAGACAGGGATGCAGTTTACCCCCAAAGGAACAGATAATACATCTCATTTCAGCATTTTAGAGGGTAAATTACTGATACATGGTGCAGATAGTTATTGCTATTGCTAAGGATGTATTTTATAGTTAATTTAGAAAAGAAAAGTGCAGCATTTCCTGTATATTGACCCTGTGTGTGTAAGTAGCAAAAGATTCTACCTTATCCTAGATACACATTTTGTCTATCACACTGGTAAATGGCTTATGTTAAAAATGATGCAATTTCTCTTGGATGGAAAGCCATTCTACAGTTTATTTATGTTTCATTCCATTTAGTATGCAGTGTGGGCATGGTGCCACGCTGACTTTTAACCCTAATGGAGAAAACACACAAGTTGACTGTGGACCTCTAGGGAAAATAGAGCTTTAATGGCAATTTGAGTGTAAAATCTGGTCTCTGGAAGAAAGGTCACCACATCTGCATAACCCCCTTGAGTCAGGCTTAGAGCCCTGTCTGCCTTCAACTAAAGAGGCATTTTCCTGTATCTTAAGGCTGCTTTAGTTTGAGGTACACGGAACACATGACAGAATCAGGGGAACTGAATGATGTTTGTGCATGTTTGACTGCACTCTGCATCCTAAGAGAAGACTTTTGAGAAACCCAATCAATACTACAACCATGTCCCATACAGCAGCAATGTTGTTTCATTTTGTTACAATAATGAATAGAAGTCTCACAACAGCAGGTATAATAAGCACTACTCAACCCTTGATATTCAATCACCTTTAACTGGTTATATCTATCTAAAACCCACTGTTAACTGGAGTTTTACAAATCCTGACTGGCAACCTTTTATGGCCCTCTCTGCATAAAAATGCAAAACCATCAAAAATGTCTTTCAGTGCCATATACTTTTGTACAATTTCCTTCTTATATATGCTAAAATGTTTCCTATTTTTTGTTTAAAGCCTAGCATGAGGCATAGAGAAACTCTGTAAAATAGAGTGTAATTTTCAGCTTCACATTTTTTTTTTTTTACCATTACCATTCCAGTCATTCGTGTATTACGGTCTTTCCATTTGAAAGCTTATTTCCTGTGTTTTGGACTTATATAGCAAGATAATCTTTCGCAAATAAAAATGTAGAAAACTTAAAGCCTGAAATTCTCTTTGGAGGATACAAAAAATATAAACCATATATTCTAGAGGATTTTAAAAATGGGTTTGACATTTTAATTTTAAATTATAAACATTAGCCTTTTAAATGCAGGGCAGTTTCAGCAGCAATGCTGATGGCATCACAAAAATGACTGTTGAATTGGGGAGATCATTACTTTGGCAGGAAGCATTCACTCTTGCAATAGTGCTTTGGTTGCTAGAAAGTGTTGAAAAAGTCCTGCACTTAAAAAAGCCATTGGTCTGAAAGCAGTCGTGTCCATTATAAAAAGTAAAGAAGGAAGAAAAAAAATACACTTAAACAGTGAGAGGCCTGAACAAAACTTCCAGATAAGAACATGCCCAGGATTTATATCTGTATCCAAAATTTGTGGTGAGCTCAAATTTCTACTATGGGCCAAGCCAAAATCCTGGATCCAGTTGCTTTCTCCCCAATCAGTAAATAATTTTTGAGGTACAGGCACACTTCTAAAATTTATTTACAGTACAGGGCTTATTCTTATAATATTACCACTAATATAGACCTTTTCATCCAGAGATCTCAAAGCACATTGCAAAGGAGAATAAGCATAGTTATCCCATTTTACAGAGAGAAACTGACTTGCCCAGCATCATATAATGTGAGCTGGTCATAAGGAGAGCCAGGAACAGAACTCAAGTCTCCCGATTCTTCACCAGTGCCCTTTCCACTGGATCATTTTGTCTCCCATCCTCTGTTCCTTACACAATCAAAGCTCCCACTGACTTAATCAGAAGCTTTGGGTGCATTCAGACTGCAAGTTTGGACTCTGCAATAGATATTTTTCCTGTATACTGCACTGAGACTATCTGTGTTTAGGTTTCCTTTAAGGTCCAGAGGTAAAATACACAAACTGCCAAAATGAAAACAAACAAAAAAAAACCCTTCACAACTAAAATGTTCTGTTGTATCCAGGGTGGTAAAACTAAACTTAGCTTTTATAATAAAAATAGTGTCAAGTTCAATTTCCCTTCCTACCACCACAGAATGCTGAAATGTTTTGAAGTATCAGAGAGCTGCAGTGTATTACAATCTGCAAAATATCAGCAGTATTTTCAAACATGTGGTAATGTTTTCTCTCAAACATAAAAGTGACCCAACCCTAACAAGAAACCAGGCTGTTTCAAAAATAATGTTAACATTGACAATTCCTCTAGCTCTTTCATGATGTTAAACTTGAGATCATTAACTTCTTCGGATATTTCAGAAGAGCACCATATCTTTTTCCCCCTCCAGCTGATCAGAATAAATAGCTATTAGTAAACAAGTAGTCAACAGGAGAAATGTATCTATCTCTGTGTTTTTAGGCTACACATTAGAAATACCTATATTGCTATGAATTAACACCCAGAAAAAATTCTTTGCTTAATACAAATCCTTTTTTATGTTATATCATTTAAAAGCCTTTGCTCCTTTTTAGCATAGTTCATTAAAGGGCTTGATTCTGCTCCCACCAATGTCAATGACAAAATTCCCCATTGATTTTGTTGGGAAGCAGGATAAAGATTTTCCTTGGCAGTGGCTTCAGTTAATGTCTAACATTTGTATTGTCTTTATTTTTCTTTCTATTGCATTTTATTATAAATTGTTATGATTATTCCTAAATGGCACAGGGATCTTTTAAAATGGCATTTCTTGTCAGTTTATTATATTTAACACTTTAAAAATTAATAATGTTCCTGGGAGGTAGGCAGGACAAATTTGAAGAGAGACAGAACTATTGCATTATGTTGGCTCTTGAACTAATGCTATTTTTGCTTGTTACAAATTTAAGACAACACACATTCCATTTGATTAATTAATGATAGGAAGCACAAGGAAAGCAAGAGGAAAGTTAAACTGTGCTTTGAAATGACAAATATTTGTCTTTTTGATATTTCTTAATACAAGTATGAAATACTATTTATTGAAGTAGAAAAATGTTTCATAGCTAGAACACAGAAATGATTTAATAAGTTCTATGAAAAGTCAATTTGCATGAGATCAGCACCTCGCCTATAACAGGTGGTAATGGATTGTTGGCTTGATTTTATACCACTTGACATCAGATTACAATACACTGAATAAATGTTAACCTATAATCCCTTTAGTAAAAGCTAGCATTGTTTGTCTTCCCTTGTAGAGACCACATTGATTTTCTTTTATTGGATGCTCAAGCACTGCACCTCAGATTGATTACTTTGAATTAAATGTGCAGGGAACATTTTTATTATTCTAAAACAGCATTCTTAACGTTAACAAGATACTTTTCCTCCTACATACTGCTGAACGTATATTCTACTATTTAATTTGGATTTCTTTCATTTTCCCTTTTCGTTTCAGTGTTACTGTGATGCTGACCCCTGCTCTGCCCCTGTGACCCATGACCCTGACACATCTGACCAGTGAAGACTCTAGGGGTGGCAAATTAATAGAAGCACTGCTTGTTAATTGCATAAGAGAAAAGCCAAAGAATTCATCACCTCAGTCATGGCCATTGCTTCCCTTTGACCCTCTTCTCCCACAAGGCTTTTGCTGGTGGTCACATCTGTGATTTTCCTATATCCTACATATTTGCCATATAATTATTCAGCATCAAACCTTATTAATCAAATCGATGCTGTGTTTTAAATGGAAATTGCTGGATTAATACAAGCATTCATTTCATCCTGAAAATCTTGATGGCTTTAGCACATGGAATCCAATTGGAATATAAAAGAAGGGATGTAGAGACCTGATTGAATTAGGAGAGGCACGCTACACATTAAATTATATATGCCAGCAGGGGTCCATGCTTTTATAGTGAAATACTATTGTAGAGTACATATGTCATTTTGTGATTTTGCTTTAACAGTCAGCACTCTCATAAGACTATAATGTTTTACCATATTTTAAAAATGCATATCTTTAAACGGAGTGATGTATTTTAAAATTATCCATTTTATTTCCATTACCTGAAATATTTTATTGAATGGAGTGAATTAATATAGTCTGAGCTGAGGCACCCAAATTCTTTCTGACCCCTCAACGCTACTTACTCTTCTTGCATTAAGAAGCCTCTATCCTTTTTGGTTTCTAGAGGCTTCCAAATTAGGGATGAGTGGATATGTTTGAGAACTGTTTGAACTTTTGCAGTTTGTGATTTTATAACTGGTTCTAGAAGTTGGAAACAGAGGCCCAAAGAAGGGTTTTTTGACAAACATATCAATAATGCTTTCACAGGGCTAAGTACTCTAATGCATGGTGAACATGTTCACCATTCATGTATCTGCATGAATGTACCTAGGGACAAATACACTGTGTACGAGGGTAAGAAAATGAATAAATTGTAAACAAACATGCACATTGGCTGGTGGTGCTCTAGATCCTGCAACACTCACTCGTGCAAACAGTTCTAAGGCAAATGTTCTCATTGAAATCTGTGATTAACTGTGTGAGTAAGAACTATGAGTAAGAATTGTGTGAATAAAGGATGTAGGATTGGGCTGTTTAATTTCAATGGTTGATATCAGAGCATGGGGAAAGGCAGCAATGGTATGCCATATATGAATCTATAAATAAAAACATGTAAAGCGTTCTGGGTATAGAATGAAGGGAAGTAACGTCTGAAGTAAAAGGGCAGTATCTAGGCACACAAAGAACATGAAATGCCACCTCAAAACTCTCCCTTTTCCTCATATGGAGTTTGATCTTGGGAGCTGCTGAGGAGCTCTTCCATGTATTGAGCACCCTCATTGTTATAAATCTGAGTTAAGTGTGCTTAGCAATTTTCATGGTGGTATAGCCTGTTTGTAAGCCTGGGCCACTCTCTCTCCCCCTTGCTTATTCCTGCCTATTTCCAATTAGATAAAACCCAGTCTTAGGAGTCGACTAAAGTTACCTGGCTTTTGCAATAATGAAATTCAGATCTCATAGTTTTAACAAGGACATATGGCAGCTGTGAGACTTTTTGTCATCAGTCATACTATGTCAAGCACTGTACTTAAGAAAATCAACGTTCTATTTTAAATTTGTCAGAAACACAAGTGGGAACATAATAAACCACTTCATGAAGAATTGCTCCATGGAGGAAACCACGTGGCTTTCTTGCCCAGATCCCACTTCCAACTCAACTTGGACTCTAGTCTTCTTATCAGGAGGAGGAAGAGGAAGATATGTTTGCTTAGGTTAGACTGGTGACATGATTTGAATGACAGTCATTTGTGATTATTTCTGTATGCCCCTATTCTCAATATGGCATGATGATTCCAAGAAGATTTAAAAGAAATATCCTCACAAAATACATTTAGAAGTAATAAAATTATGTGTTTTCATGCAAATCCAGTCTCAGTACAAGATTAAAGTTACTGAAAAGATGTTTACAGCAACTTATTAATAAAATTACATTTGACAATCACAAAAACAAACTACAACAGTATATTTTATGACACAAATTCTTTCATTTTAATACGTCCCTTGTCAAATTAGATGAATTTACTTATCAAACTTTATACATAGTTCATGATTAGTTGTAAAAGAAGATTAGTTATAAAATAAGTCAGCTTAGCATCCAGACACAGGATTTTAATAACAACTTCATATACAAAGACTGTCAGGTGCTGTCTATTAGTGAGAAATAAATACTACCCTAGACCCGTCACTGTAATTACCATCATTCACTATGTACACATGATCTGTAGCTTGGTTCATGCTGAAATAGATTCAGAACTGCTTGAAGTTACTCAGTAAAGTGCCAACAAAAGATCAAACAGAAACTGAAATCTCCAGGTAAAAACGGAGCTGTTCATTCAGCACTGCACTTCTACCTGGAACGAATAGGTGATTTTTTTTTTCCTGGGAGTGTATTATAAATTAGACTTTGTCGTCTACATTCCCTGATGAGGACCTGTTAAATAAGTTTTAAGGGGTTTCCTACTGAGATTGACACAAACTGAGCTCAAGAACCTTTGCTCCATTGCTAGATTAGAGTACAAGGTGTGAGGTAAGAACATAAGTAACATAGAGACTTAAAATACATATTTCCCATGACATTGATGAGAGAAGTTTTTGGATTCACAATCATATTTTTTATTTTATCTGTTGGTGAGAGACACAAATTTTGGAGCTACACAGAGCTAGCTCTTCCTCAGGTCTGGGAAAGCTGCTCAGAGTGCCACAGGTACAAGATCAAACAGATAGTTTAACATAAGTAGTTAGCACATATTCTAAGGGACCATTCAAAGTGAAGTGGTCTGTTAACACTCCTGTAGTCAAAGGACAAAAAGGGAGGTTAGTGAGTTACACATTGCTGCAATAAGCCATAAATCCAGTGTCTTTATTAAAACCCTGATTTTTAGTATCTAGTAAAGTTATGAATTTAAGCTCCCAGGCTCATCTTTTGAAAGTATTGAGCAGGTTTCCTTGAGGATGAGAACTGATAGGTCAGATATACAGTGATCGCTTTGTAAAAGTGTTCACCTACAGGTGATATGGTGTTTTTCTCTTTCATAATTTTCCCGTGTGAGTTCATTCAAGAGTGCAGTAATTGTCTGGTTACACCCTACATAATTGCCATTCAGACATTTAGTGCACTGGATAGGGTATACCATATGTTGTGATAGGCATGTGTAGGACCCAGGGATCTCAAAATGTATGTTGCATGTGTGTGGGGGCTGTTGACCATTGTAGTAGTGGAGATATGTCCGCAGATTAGCAGTGAACATTTGAATCATTGCAATACAAAGTTACTTCATAGTATATTTATGCACACAGCTAATTTTGACATTTTAGATGCTAAAAATTCAGTTTTTTTGCCAGAAGGTTTGAGATAGGAAAGACTTGCAAATGAATGAAAAGATTTAGGGCTCTATGGATGCATTGGCACTGTAATGGACAAGATTCTGATCATAGTTTCACCAATGTATTTCTGCTTTACACTGGTGAAACAGATCAGAACCACTCCAAACGTTCTGTATTTATTTTACGCTGGAAAACTGAGTCATGTGCATGAATATGAAATTACCATGTATGTCTAATATGATTTCTCTTTGCCTATTTTCATTGCCTTTTAATGAGACGATACCCATATTTTCATGTTACTGTATGTGGATCAACCACAGAACACTGGCATCAGTAAGATCTGAACTATGCAAGTAGTTCCAGTTGCAGTTCATTCAGGTCCTTATCTGCAAAGAACTTAAACACAGACATACTTTAAGGATGTGTTGAAGTCCCATTGTCGTCTGTTGGACTTAAGTGCTTTGCTGAACAGGCATGGACTGCTGAATTGGGGCCAAAGTGCTATACTGTAAATGGTGGCTCCCCAGTACCCCCCCTCCCCCCCCCCCCCCCGTAGCACAACATATTTCAAATACATATATTAGAAAGTGACTGAATAAAAGACATCCTCTAACATAGCCACTTGTTTGAGGATCCTTTTCACAATGAAATAAAATTCTTCTCAGTGAATAAATTTGTTAGGGGATAGGGCTATTTAACTATTCTCAATTGAGAATAAATGCTCTATATACTAAACTGCAAACTATCCAGTGGAATAAACAACTAAAGGATGAACTTTTCATTCTCCTAATAGTACAGTACAAAGATAATGGAAAGCATGTTCTCAGAACACAGTCATGCAGATAACAAGCTATAAAACATACAATGATCCAGAGAAATCTTTCCGAAACAAATAACTGATAAAGGCTAAACATTTTTCAAAGGAAACATTTTCAAAGTGCTGTTTTATGTTTTACCATTTTAAAAAAAACCCTGTAAATGACAGATTTGTGCAAATTGTGCACATTCCTCAGTTACCAATTGACTACACAATGTAGAAATGGGAAGAGAACAAATTTACTCCATTGCCTTCCTCAAAAAGCCATGACCATGGGAATTGACAAGCAGAGGGAACAAATTCCTCTATGTCATATGTGACTCTCTTACAGGGTTTTAGAAGTGCTGACATTGCAGAGGAAAGCATAAAAATAATTACACACTAATTTCATCACAAACTTTGCATAGAAGAAGGAAGACATAGCCCACCCTTTGATAAAAGCCCATCCTTTTAATAATCATACTGCACAGTTTTAACAACAGAACAATGCCATTGACTGAAGGTTTAGACCAGGCTGATATCCATCCTCACACCAGCTTCTCAGATAGTCCAGGACATCTCAACAAACACTTGAAATGTTACCAAACCCAAGCCGCCACTTCACATGATTTATGATGTCATTAATGTCAAGCTATCAGTGGACAAGAGTAAAAGAGACAACAGCAAAGCTGACTAAAAACAAATAGTTTTGATTAAACTCAAGGACGTTCAGTACAGCTTTCAGCAAAAAGGCATTCATCATTTCCGAAGCTGACCTTGTTTTTGTATCCCAAATGCAAAAATAATACATGTAGGGATTCCAGCAGAATCTTTGAAGTGGGTTGGAATTATATTCCCTTTTTAAGGCAAAATTAATGAAGTATAGCTACAGCACTTTTTTCTGTGGGGTTGATTAAATTGGTAATTGACCCTTTACCCTAAATGTCCCCCTCCTTTTATTTCCCCAAAGGCTTTGAAGACTGCTTTAGGGATGATGGAAAAAAGGTTAATATAGGACATAATTTTTTCAAAGGTGCACAATACTCACAGCCCCATTGGTTTCAGTTGCTAAGCATCTCTAAAAATCTAATCCATAATCAACAACAAATTTAGCTAAAATATAAAGGTCTTGTGAAAAGCAGAAGGAAAAAAAGTGAGTGAAATACAAGACAGAAATGAATTATTTCCACAGCGACCTATCTGTGCCTTGAGTTTAAACCCCCATCTGTGTGAATGCAGAATTACTCTAGAGGTCTTTAGGGTTTTTTTTTAACCTTATCTTGAAACTTGGGTAACACGACATGGTTTATCTGACTTGAAAATATTTAGACCTTTTTATATCTATTTTTATTATGTGAAAGAATTAAAAATATACATCTGTGTGAGAACCAAAAGCAATTCAGGGAGTTTAGTAGCAGACAACCTCAAATTGGATCAAGTCACCTCCAGAAATCACATTTCAGACCTGTGTAAAATGCTACTATAAGTCATTCAAAAAGCAGATGGAAAGTAATATTTCAGGCTTTAAAAATGTTATAAAAAAGAGCTGTCAGTAACAGTGGGTATTATTTTTGGAGCTAATGAGGATTTGTACCAAAGTTCATCTTCTTTCAAAACTGTAGTAGCTGCTTCCCTCTAAATCTTTAAAATCTTTGCAACAATCTTACTCTCTCCTGCTCTCTCACTCTAATAATCAGCTTATCGTATTATTATTGCACACTCTATAACAGTAAAGTTAAATATGTCCTTCCAGCAAACATGCTTTTCATAACTTAGTGTGCAATTAGGTGATTAATGTAAAATTACAGAAGGGAATGGGGTATCATAAAAAGGGTTATTATGGCTTGAGGACAAAATAATTAAATGACTATATTTCAGTTTTAATTGTACATACAGTACCTAAAACTTTTAATTTGGGTTTTTCAGATAATTTTTCTAGAGTGGTTAACCCAAATAATTTCCCTGCCTCCAGATATACACAAATATCCCAAGGATTGTACCTACCCACCTCTGGCTGCAACTAGTTTCTCATACACATTTGAAACTAAAATCTCTACTTCTAAAATTAGTTATATTTACCCTGGTTATCAAAAACTTTCTGCTTAGAGCTTTTATGGGAAAAAGACAGGCTGTATTATAAGTATTAACTGTGCATGAGAACATTTGTAATATCACCCTTGGAGAATAATAAACAGATACTAGAGATTGAAATTCTGACATAGTTTACAGAACAATAATCCAAACATCTGTTATAATGACAAGGGATTTGAACAGAATAGAGAGTACATGGGAAAGCTATGCTACTTTTAGTACAGTTATAACATTAAATCAAAGCACTGCAGCTCAAGGCAGCTTGCTGCTAATAAAAACAATTTTCTACATATTCCTGGGCCACAAGCCAGATGTCAGGATTCAGTTACAAACACAAGGTCAAGAGGGAATCAATGGTATGAAATTACTGTATATGAATCAAAAGAATAAATGGATAATTAAGGATGAAAACAAATTAGAAGGTATACTCTCACTTAACTCATCAAATAAATTTGCTGAGTAACTTCATGCACAGAATAGGAGTAGGATCAGTAGAGGCTTTAATGCATTTACTGCTTAGACCTACAGTACCAGCATTTTTGGAGTCAGGCTCACAAAATCATCTTTTTATGAGCATTTCATTCCATAAGAATATCTAACATCTGACTACAATTATGAAGATAAATATTTAATCACATAATTTGCTTAAAAACAATTAGAATGTCTTTGAAAACAGCATTCTTGCCTCCATGTTACGTGAGGGGAAACCAAACTTTTGTCTCACTTCCGGTCCCAGTCATCTTCCATGCCCCAAATGACCACATTCAAAGCTGCAGCAAACACAGTAGATTCACTTTAATTTGTGAGGGGCCTTTCCCACCAAGGACTTTCACATTTATTTCCATATCTGTGAAAGGTTGAGAATATTTTTGTCACACAATATGTCTCCCTCTTTCACACCTACACTGGCAATCATGCTCAGCCACAATCATCTGCACTAGGACTAGTAAAATAAAAGCAGCTTTGAAATTGTAAATGAAAAAAAAAATACAATATATATAAATTGTATTTCTTTATTTTTGTATGTATTTAGGACTTGGTTTCCACCATTGAAATCAATGGACATTTCAACACTGACTACAATGAGAGTAGGATTGGATACAGAGCTCCTGAAATGCACTGCTGTTCATAGCCCTGGAAACTGAAATCTTCCATTTATCCACAGAAAAGATACAGCATGAATAGCCACAGTGCCAGCTTCCCTTCTCTTGACAATATTGCTCAACCTTGACTTGGAGGACCCATTTCCAAGCAGTGAGAAGTTAGTTTAATTTCTATGTCCATTCAATCCATCACCTTTCTGTTGGAACTGAAAAAGGGTGCCGACTACTGTAGTGCCAACTGTATTGGTGCTTTTAGTCATGGGGACAAGAAGCCACTTAACTCATTTCACATAGGCCACTGAACAAGCGTAAAATAACAACTTTTGGTTACTACTGACCTTCATGGAATTTGGAATTATCTACAGTTGAAATGTCCTTTCAAGTCACCCAAATAATTGAAATTATTATTTTTTTAAATATAGGAACATTTATGGTCTTATTTTCAGGGACTGTATAAAGCTACTGATGACTTTGCCTCGTATGGTTTGATCCCTTTCCTTGTGAAAAACATTCTCATTTTTGTATGCATCGTCATTTATGAGCCATCTTATTTCCATGTAACAGACTACTTCTAATATCACATATTCAGCTCAAATAATCAATGTTGCTTCCTGCTTAGTGCAAATATAAGTGTCACTGAACAATGCAAAAGTAAGAGCTACTTTCCTATTGGTTACTGTAGTGATCTTTAATTGCCAGGGAAAGAATAGATAAGGTGGGTGAAGAAAATGTAGGAAAATAATAGTATTTCAAATAGAAAACTATAGGCTTGATCTTTTGAGATATGGAGAGCCATCAGCTTCCACTGCTGCTGTTGAGAGTTGACAGCACTCAGAACTATTCCTTCCCTATAGCCTTGGAGATGAGCAGGTAACTTTTAAACAAATAATCCATTTTTTTTTTGCTTTACATATTTATTCTATCATAACTTGTCAAAGCAATGTGAGTGTCTGGGATCAGCATTTGCTGGAGGCCGGTAACTAACTTAGCCAGCTGTAATAAATTTAAACTCCTCCAACTGGTCATTAACAGTCAGGAGATGTCCTTCCCATCACCACTATTGATTAAATAATAAAACTAAGAACTTATTGTATAAATATTACAAGCATATTATCAAGTTAGTTCTCAAAACACCCCTGAGAATAGACCTCAGCACCTTTCAGGACTAAGGCCTATAGCCATGGAGATCAGATCAATATTATAACCAGACCCCTACCCACTCCTTTTATTTATTATTACACTAAAAGGTAGTGCTGGGTGGGACACGTTTTTCCCAGCCCACAAAAAAAATTAAGATTTAATTTTTGTTTCCTGTTCCACATTGGGATGAAACCAAGATCTTTCAACATTTTTCAAGAGAAAGATAGTCTCATCTGCCAATAGTTCAGTGGTTAGGAAACTCACTTAGCATGTGGTAGCCCCAGATTCAAGTCCCTCTTCTGCTTGATTTGGAGCAGCAACTTGAACCTGAGTCTCTCATATCCAATGAGTGCCTTAATCACCTCCCTCAAATTATATGCTAGCCCTGAGAAAGCTTTTCAACAAAACAGATACATTTCTGCGTAAAGATTAGGTTTTGGCAAAATAAAGTTTGTGAAACATTTTCAACCAGCTCTACTAAAAGAGCAACTGGGGGGAAGAGAGGCACAGTAAAGGGATGTAAAGCCACTGGTTGCATGGGTGCAGGACAGAGCCTCGCTCACCCAACAGGATTTTCCAAGAGCCATTTGCTCAATGTTGGCATAACACTGCAAGGAGAACCTGGGGAGCAATGCTACTGTGGCACTCTTTGAAAGAGAGCAGCGTGTTCTCCCACAGTGTGGGGTTAACTCTGGGATGTGGCCCGGCCTGGGGCTTGTGCTGACTGTATCCCAACCATTATTGGCAATTGACTTACATAGTTCCTGCACTTCTTGAGCATTGGACTAGCCTGGCCACTGGGCAGAGGCTCTCTTGAACACCCACATAGGTCATGCATTAACTGGCCCAAAGTGATTTGTTACAGAGGGCTTGGATTTCAGAGCCAGGAATTCCTGTCTCCCAGCCCTTTGCTTAGACACCTAGATCATGTCTCTCAAGCAAAAAGTAATTCCCCGCCTCCATCCCTTTCTCTTATTCACATAAGTCACATAGGTCTGACCCAATATCCATTGAAGTCAATGGAAAGGCACTGTCTCAGAAGCAGACAAGTTTACAAATTAATGAGATGCTTGGAGCAGCCCAAATGCATTTCTATAAAGGAACATCTATCAGATTGTAATGTGATTTCATCTAGTAACCAATCATGCATGTGTATCCCACAAATTTTACAGATTCAATTGTCACAAGAAGGTTTTTCAGAGAACTCTTTGGATAGTCCTCATTTCTGGTAAAAGAAATTACATTTTAAGGAGTATTACTAAAACATGTCATCATTCGGCCTCCCATAGCTAGAAACACATGTTCTAATCATAATATAACCCATATTATACTGTTGTCCTTTGTTCAGCAGTTAAAATCCTTTCATAGGATACACTAGAGGTCCCTAATATTTTTACATATGTTTCCCTGATAAATATAGTATTCTTATAATACCCTGTTTTCTTAACAAGAAACAGAAGTTCTTGACAGCAACATTTTTGGAAGAAAGACTGTAGATTTATTTTTAAATTCTAGGACCTTTAATGTTAAATATTTAATGCTGAATATTTCTTTTTTTAATCTAAAATGTTATATAGTGACACCCCCTACCTCATCGCTCACAAAAGCCAGAACACAAGTGATCAGTCTGCTTAACAATGTGGGACAATTTTTAAAAATACATTTGTCTTTCTTAGTTTAAATTAGTACACAGGCTAACTCACACACACCGCGGAAGCATGTCAGAAGAGCGACAGCAATGATATGAAAGAGCTTACAAAAAATACCTTCAACATTTCTTCAAAAGAACTTTACATCACTTTGGGATGATGGGGAAACATCCTGTCCTGCAACTACTGTAGAAATCACAGGGGCGTAGATGGGGTGCTGGGAGAAAAGTCACTAGAATTTTCTGACATTTTCAATATCTATTTTATAATGGTCAGATTCCTGAGTATCTGAACAGGCATGTCTGAAGATCCCAGGTGCTACAGCTTTCATGGGAGTTAAGATTGCAACTCAACTCCCATGATAATCCTCATACGCCCACTCCCTCCTGGTTTCACTAACTTAGTCTTCTCAAATATTCATCTTCAGAGAAGAAATTTTCTGGTTGGCTTGAGCCCAAAAATGATTTCAATAATGAAATAATAATAAAAAAAAAAACCAAAAACCCCAGGTAGCTAAAAAAAGAGTACCATTCAAGAATTATTTTGGGCTCAAATTACTCAAAAATGGAGGAATACTCACTTGTGGCTGAATTATGATTAAGCCCTAAGTGGCTATGCAAGGGAGTAATGGGACATAAGGCTCCCTCACACCTGAATGTACGGATCCCATCTTGATCCTGAGTCTCGGTTTGTGTGGGGAGTGGGATAGCAGGGGCTGCATGCCTGATTCTTCTCCATGAAAAGCAAGTGGGCAGGGAAGGGTACAGAGTAGGTGGATTCATGACCTAGGAAAGGTGAGGAAAACATGCTGTGTATAAACATGGGTCTACAGAACATACTTCTCCCTCTCAAAACAGGAGCTCCTGAGGAATTGTGACTCTGAGGACTCTCAGGCCTTGTCTGCATAGGGTATTTTTTTCACCAGTGGAGCTACACCAGTGCATGGAATTGTGACAATAAGCACATGTTCAAGTGCTTTGCTGGATTGGAAGTTCATATTTCAAACTACAGCAGTATTAAATTATTCATCAAAGTGACTGACATTATGTCTGTGCACTTCTTTGGGTTTGTCCATGAAGGATAGCAAGGATATTAGAGATTCTGATGTACATTTGTGTTGAAGCATTTGAGGTGGTAATCTTATTCCACCCAGCAGTTAAACATTATTGTGTGTGTCAAAACAAAAATGTAATCCTGGAAGTGGATGTCATGTAAAAATGCCATGCTGAAGGAATACTGCAGTGATTAACTCTAATACCTTTGCTAGCTCAAGGAATATTTACTTTAAAATAATATGTGTTAATTTTTTTGCAGAAGATCTACAAATGGAAGTGGGAAAATACCTAGAATCTTGCACATTTGTACAGCTCTTTTAATTATTTAATTTAGGAGTGTTATTAAGCTGTAAATAACACAAGTAGGCTGTATTTTATATTTGCAGAATAACTCACAATGTGAAGTGCTTTACAAACCTCATGGTTACAGGATAATCAATCTACTTACCACTGAAATCTAGCTACCTCTATGGTGGAATAGAATGGATGTTAAAAACATTATAAAGCCTAGAAAATAGGAAGCTAAAAAGAATAAATGGGCCTGAATCTTTTCTTGCATATGTTTTATACCAATATAGTTCCATTAACTTCACAGGAACTATTTCTGATATAAGAAGGTAAATGGAAGGAGTTTGGGGACTAATAATTTCAACTGGAAGTGCAAGGAGAATTTTGGGTGTGTAATTCCAATCTATTTACATGGGATTTGTCCAGGACACGAGGACTAATAATACTTCTCTCCTGAAACTGCAGAGTCCTTCCAATACTACAAGTTGTAAGTGCCTCTATTTTATGATACTCTTGACACTATCCTGGGACATTAATTCAGTATAAAATCAGAAGCAAGAGTACCACCTACTGAATCAACAACTACACCTCCAGCAGCATCCCAAGGTTATCATGGAAGTTTCCTATCCAAGTACAGACAAGTCCCACGCTATTTATCCTATAAAGTCTAATGAGTTCATGACCAGAGATGTTACAGCAGTAGACAAATATTCAGAACCACCATTTTTTTTCATCAAAAGCAAAGTTACATGGGACAATATTTTATATTTTTACAAATGAAAACAGAAGCTAGATAACATTATTAAATGAACTCAGGAACTTTGTACAGAGGAGGAAAAAATCTCTCAGTTGATGTGTTCATCATCTTAATTGGGAATAGTCATAATTATACATACTTGACAAAGTACAAGTTTACAATTAAGCTTTCCCTACATTAATTGTGACATTAACTCACTAGGGCCAACTCTGGCATTTAGGTCATGTGCTAATTTAGCACTAGAGATGTTCTGGGATTGAAATACCCACAGTTATGAACTGTTGGTAGATATAAAATAAAATACTTCCTTTGTGAGGCTAAACCTGCAAATTAGCCACAATTCAGGTTTGACTTTTGCCTCACAAAATAATAGCAAAGAGTCCTTTAATGCAGATATCTTAAAATACATATAATCAGTGTCAGCAAAATCTGTAAAATGCATTTAAGAGCATTAGGAAAATATCTAAAAAATCAACAGCTGTAAGATGTTTGAAGCCCTCATCCAAATATATGTGACTGCTGTGTAAGATTAGGGCACAGGAAATATGGTATGGGAAAACATGCAAAGAAGGAGAATGGTTTGTTTAAATTTGAACTAGGCAACTTTGCATGAAATAAAAACTGTGATTTTCTTTAACCCACCTTAAGTAAAGCATCTGGCAAGTAATCGAGATAGATCACTATGTCTCATAAATCTGTCAGTTAAATGTTACTAGTTATGACTATCACCGACAGAAAGATTTAATTCTGACTATCACTGACAGCAAGATTTACTTATGCACATCATCCCCCCAATGGTTAACTAATTAGTCGTTCAGTTCATCTTCATTACCATTGCTATCTTCCACCTCGCCATTTGAAAAAAAGATTGAAATAGGAGAAAGTTTGGAGATTAATTTGTAGAAATGTATTTGGAACAGTGAAAGGTTCTAACTTCATCTCTACTTTGTCGACTGTTAGCATATGTTTAGAGACTCATCTTGTTTTCAAGCTTTTCAGGATGGGAAAGATGGTGGTTAGGGTTATGAGATAGACAATAAGGTAATCTTTTTAATATTGGAGAGGTGCAGTTTTGAATTTCTGTATGTACCTAGCAGAGCTACTGATATGTGCAACATATACATTTATAAAACTATCCAAATAATTATACTTCTTATTACATGCTTAACTTTAAAAATGGATTCTGGTGGATTTTAATGCTCATTAATAGATGAGGACTGTACATGAACAGGCATATCCTCATGGCCTAACCAAAGCACCTTAACCTAATTTTCAACATATTTCACTATAGTCTTTTGGAATAAAAATCACTGAAGGTGACAAAATGGATGGCATTACATATGATATTTAGAAATCTCTACAGAAGGTCTATTCAGTTGGTATCCTCAAACAGATCAAAATCCAGACTTCCACAAGTGAAAGATCTGCAGGAAATATAGTTCTGAGACACTTAGGAAAAATAAGTATCTTTACACACAAGTGTACATACATTTAATATTGATAGGACTAAATAATTGATTATATGATGCACCAATATAAATTTAAAAAGTAATGAGGCAGATACCTGCTGTCAATGCATCACTAAAGTGCTGCTTATATATATATTCTTTGCATAAAGGAATCACCATTTGGTTTGCAACTGGCATAGCTGGCCTTTCACCACCAATCTCCCATCTCCCTCAGCATCAGGGACATGTTTCCTGAGGCTGCTCCAGAACCATTAAAAATATTCCTTTATCACCAGAATACTTCAGTAATAGCATGTCCAACATTAGAAGAGGTTAATGCTTTTATATAAGAATCCTGAAGTCTCAGTAACTACTCAATTATAAATTTCTAGGAGAGACTGAGCATACTAATTGTTGAAATCTTGGCAGTTTTTCAGATTCACCGGCTACAATAACTCTTTAGAGCCCTTTAGAATTTTTCAACAAGTTTTATAAAATGAGATTTTCTTGAGTTTAAGTGAGTGCATTCAGAAAACATTCTGATGTGAAAAAGCCACTTACTATAGATGGCTATTGCACATCAGCTCCTAAAATGTGTCTCCCAAATGAGAATTAATACCTAATCCAACACTGCTTTGTAGAACCTCAGACTGTCTGTGCTCTTTCTTCTTCTTGTGGCATCTCCATTACTGGAGGTTTGCAACCATGGTAGCCCATTCTGTATGATCCTCTGCTAATCTCTTTGTGGATGAATAGTTCTTTTCATCCACTTAGAATACCACATCATCCATCCAAGATCTTCTTTTTCTGCCTCCTATTCTTCTGCTATCAACTTTCCCTTGCGGTGCCTGTAAACGTGCATTGTCCACTGAATCTCTTAAAATGTGCCCTGCAAATCAAATTTTTTTTCATAAGATCTCTGACTAGCGTTTGCTGAGTTCCAGTCATCTCCAATACCTTTGCACTGATTATGCAGTCTATCCATGATATTTTCAGAATTCTTCTATAATACCATGATTTCAATTATTGTAATTTCTTTATCGTCAATTATCTGAATGTCCATTTACTCAAACCAAACTCTCATTAATTTTATGGGAGTTTTGTTGAGTGAAGGTTTCCAAGATGGAATTCTCTTTGTTCTGTATTGCATCAAGCATATTGCTGGTGCTAACAAAATCAAATAAAAATAAAATAAACTAATAAAATAAAACACTTAAGCACATGTTTAACTTTAAGCATGTGTTTAAGTTGCACTAGAGTCAAAGAGACTTACGCATATGCTTCAAGTTAAGTGTATGGTTAAATGCTTTGCTGAATCAGAGCCTCCTAGTTTCATGATCTGTGAGACTCTTAGCTTTGTCTTGGATGGAGATGCACCAAGTTTATTAACCTGTAAAACAACTCCCTTTTATGTTGGCTATGTTTCAGCTGAAATGGGCAAGAGCAGAACCTTTATGTTCAATTTGACTGACGTGAGAATCTGGGACTAATTTTTACATGTCCTGCTTGAAGAATAGAATGCTTTGCAGATCAAGCCATTGAAATGTTCACATGGCAAAACATTATAGCTTTAGGAATAAGGTAGATGGGACTGAAAAATTATGCAAAACGATGGATCAGTTACAAAAATATTACAGCTACAGTGATTGTAAAATACATATGTATGGTTTCAAAATGTCAAGATATTGTCTTATAAAGAAAGTGAGTTGGAGAAGATCATCTTCCATATTTGTAATTATTACTTTTTATGATGAGTGCACCATTAAACACAGAGGCTTTTGTGCCAAAACAAAGTCCCACACATTTAAATTAAGAGTAGGCTTTTAAAGCTCAAATGCCACATTAAATATTAATGAGGAGATAAGAATTCGGCATCATTTTGTGGTCCTGACACAATTATCTAAATCCACTTGTATGTAGGGGTTTAGGCCTACTTAGCATGATCTGGCAAAATTTCCCAGCACAGCTTAGCTCTTGGGTGATATTGTTTCATTTTAATATGTTTACCCTTTCCAGAGTACTTGCCTGCTAAGTTTAAAAAGTACATATTTTCAAATGGTAATAAATTAACTTTATTTCCTTTCACAATAAAAGCTACAGGACAAAAGAGAGAACAATCTGTTATTAAATCTCCTCAATTTGGCTGATGGTCTTTCACTTTTGGAATATTGATATGGGGCATTTTGATACACCTATAGAAAGCAAAGTTCATGCTACAAAAACTAGTTGTGCTCTACTTATCAAAGATGTCTTCAGATATCATTTTCACTAGAAAAATCTAAATGTCTCAACCCACAATTCACAAATATTTTCATAATATTCAAAAGTTAAATCTGTGGGGGGAAAGTGATTTAATAATAATAAATGATGTGGATGTTTCTTATTAGTTAATGATCGAGTTACAGTTCCATAAGAATCTAAAGAATAGATCCAAACCCCAAGATCCATCTAAAACAGAGCCACTCTTAACTTCTAGCTAGAATATTTTTCAAGGAAATGAATGGCACACATTTTCATTTGTACAATTCTTAAAATAGGATTTAACTTATACATTTATTTACTCCATGGAAACTACATCCACATTACCAAAGAAAATAAAATTACATTAAAAAATTAAAAGAATGTTTCAGTTGCAAAATGAAGCACTCAAAATTTAGGAAAAGCCAACATTAAGTTTGCCCAGATATTACAATACAGTCTTTAATTACATGATCATGGTCATGTTTACAGGGTTACCTGCAACTCTGGCCCCTTTTTTGGTCTCTCTCAGTGCACCTGCCTCAGATATGAGGCCTCATGCCTTTAGCTCCCTGGGCTGGAATCCTGTGATTCGTCCACTGTTAGACTGAATGCAGGGTGACAGCACCCTGTGTACCAACTGTGTTTACCCAATAGGTCCTACCAGACTTGGTACCTGCAGTTCTTCCCTTAGGGAGCTGAGTTTAATCTTAACTGTAGGAACAGCAAACCATTAATTAGAGAAAAG
The DNA here is from genome assembly GCF_028017835.1 of Emys orbicularis. NCBI lineage: Eukaryota > Metazoa > Chordata > Testudines > Emydidae > Emys > Emys orbicularis. The sequence goes on along the minus strand of NC_088688.1, from coordinate 58,642,783 downwards.
AATACCATCCCAAAATGGAGGCCTAGCTAGGCTAATATTTCTCGAGTCATCTCTAACCTCTGGAAGTTTGGGGAGCAGGGCTGACACCAGGCACCAGCTGAGCAAGCTGGTGCTTGGGGCGGCAGATTGTTCGAGGCGGCATTCCGCCCAATCCTAGGGCGGCACGGCCGCTTTTTTTGTTTTGTTTTGTTCCGCTCCGGCCACCCTGTAGGGGGCGGCGGCGCGGAGAACCTCTTCCTTCCCTCCCCGCCGACCGGAGCGGAGCCCTCGCGGCAGGCGGCAGGAGGCGGCGCAGCGGGAGGGGCCGCATGGCAGCGCCCCTTCTGTAGCCCTGGCCGCCCCCTTCTCTCTTTCTCCCGCCCGCTCCCTCTCCCTCCCCCCACCCCAGCCGGTCCCCCTGCACCCGCGCTCCGGCCGCGCCGCAGGTTTTTTTTTTGCTTTGCCATTCTGGACGCCCCATTTTTTTTTTTTTTTTTTTTTGCTTGGGGCGGCCAAAAAGCCAGAGCCGGCCCTGTTGGGGAGTCAGTCTCTCTCTTCTAACCCTCTGCCTCTTCCTTGAGAGTGTGCATGTACCTTTAACCCTCCTGAGGCATTCAATCCTTCTGCCCCTCACAGGTACTGAGTCTTCCCTGGGGAAACCCCTCTGACAAGCCCAGTATGGGATCAAGCCAGAGCCTCAAAGCAAATGGTTCTGCATTGTTCCTCAAGTGTTTGTGGAGAGGGACATAGTAGGATTCATGTCTCCCTTACTGGATGCATTTCCTGACAAACCTGTTAGTGAATTAACTCAATATCTGCATACAGTAAACACCATAATAATCAGGTCAAGATACAGCATTCATAAATTATTACAAGCAGCGCCAAATCTGTCACAATCACATTACTATTTATTCCCCTACTTCATTCAGTACACAGGACAGATGATGGTCACTGCGAGGGTAGCTCTTCAATATTTCTTTAAATCCTCATCATCCTGTGTGTGGCCTCAATCCTTATTTACTTCACACCCATCTAAACTCTGTGCTGATTACAAATTCCTCATGGGCATTTCTACAGTGATCTCACCATAGCATCTGAGTGCTTCACAAATATTAATGAACTTATCTTCATGACACCCCTGTGTGATTATCTGATATTATCTTTGGGGATGGAGTGTGCGCACTCTGGTAAGCATGTAGAAGCTGCACAGGGATTGTACATGCTCAATGCAGAGAGAATATTCAGAGAATTTAGATGCCAAATCCTAGCAAATCTTTACAGAGCATGTATAAACTGCAGTTTTTCAAAGGCTTATTAGCTTGGCCAAATTTAGGCGGATTTTTCATGAAGGACACAAAAAAGCACTTCCCAAATACTCTCCCTGCCAAATTTCAAACTCTTGCTCCAAAGCAAAGGTTGTATAACTTTTTTAACGTGGCCAAAATAACGTATTTTCCCCTGACCTCATTCTCAGAACAGCCAAACCATTTTAACTGAAACTATCAAAAAAAATCAACCTGGGAGAGACACCCTGTATGGGAAATTTCAGCCTGAACAACTAAAGTTTGGCAAAGTTATAAGCAATGGAAGACAGGGTCTTACAAAGGAAAGTGTTAGGCAACCTTAATTGTATGCAATCAATACATCTATTGTTCAATACTATGGTGAATTTTCATTTAATTTGCATATTAATAAAATGCTTCTTTTTCTGTTTAGTTTACATGACAAAAAAAAGTTTGTTTTCTAATTTAAAGAAACTGCTTCTACATAAAGATGAAGAAGATTGATAAGACTGAGGATGATCTTAGCACCATCAGCTAAAGCAACAAATCCAGTAGTTTCTTTCTAAGTGCCAATTTGTTTTCAGGGAAATGTACAAAAATATAGTTATGAGACACAGACCTTCAGTGGTTTCCATTAAAAAGCCAACATTTGCATTTCATGTAAATTATCACACAGTGAATTCCTTTTCTAAACCTAAGGAAAAAAACATGAAAACCCAGATACAGCTGTGTGGTAACTTGACAGATGCTGACTTTTCAATAGTGACAATTATACCTTTTATCTTTCAGTACTGTAATATAGAAACAAAACACCAGCATAAGAGACTCTGTCAGACACTGACCCATGAAATGAGGGACATCCATTTCCCCCCACTGTTGTCCCATGTACAGATACATGCGCATGCAGCCCTCTCTTCACTATTTTTCTATTGTCCCCAAATGTCTCACCCAATGCAGGAAAGTTGGAACAACTAGTCTGTTCCATGTAGAAATACTGTTCATGTCAAAAGACCTTAGTTAGGAAACAAACGAACGTGGGTTTCCCAATGGTTCTTTTTTTTAATGATGGGGATGATAAGTGTTGTCATCTAGGCAACCAAGACAAGTTTGCATGTTATTCCACATTGGCCCCCTGGTTCAGCAATTAGATATGAAATCTCACACTAGCCCATGGGAAGAGAAAGTGATGCCATTATTTCTCAATGATATAGAAATTCATTATCTTAGAAGAAAGTACCAATTATAGTGTCTATTTTAGATACAGGTAAATCAAGGAAGAGGTGAGAATTTGGCAATTCTGGACAGAATCAATGTAATTTTAATTTTTGTATATGGCGACTTAGGTCATAGATGCACAAGACACAAATTTACAACACTGTATTCATGCTCCTTTATCTTGTCCCTGAATCACAGCATTAAACATGCAGAAAATTTGCTAACTGTACAGGCTGTGCTCTGAAACAAAAATTCAAAAACATAAGCATAGTTTTTATCTAAGACAGTTCCTTGTAGAAACAGTGTAGAGAATATTCATCAGGCAGTGATTTCACCCATTATCTATTTCTGTCTATGGGAGGTACTGAAATACACATGAAAAATATTTAAAATTTGTTGTGAATGACTGTATCTTTAAAAAATGGCTATGCTAAGAACACATATAGTTTTTGACATGGTTTTCATTGAACTGTATCATTTTAAATGCCACAGGCCTGATGTCTTGCCAGCTGGTGGTGAAGTTTTTAACTGTGATCTTCAATTCAACATAGCCATTTTCATTACGAACTTACTCATTATTTAAATATTTTTAATTAGACTACACGGTACAAAAATTAGAGGGAAGTTGGAAAGAGAAGAAGAAACTGACAGGAAGAAGTAATAGTGTGAAGAAAACAATGTATAATTGTTTCAAAAAATATTTTCTTCCAAAAAAGAGGTTTAATACTTACGTATTTGTTAGATCTTTGTAATGTCCATATTTGCAGGTACATACATGGCTTGTAGCTAGGTGAACTGGGACAGGTCCTTGGTTCTGAAATGGCATAATTGCACTGGTTTGTTGGTGCAAATGAGCTGTTAAAGCTGGCTTAAACCAGCCTCCAGAGGACTCCTCCATTGTAGGGGCAATTCCAAGATGGTATAAAGCTGGCACAGTGCTCTATGCTGTTCCCCTCCCAGCTTTGGGCATAGGGACCATGTCTGGAGAATAGGGGGCTCACTGTGTCTCTACTACTTGGAGTTTCTAATCATGTATTATTTAAAAGATATTCAGTTTGATGAGTTAGATACAAAAATGACTTCCACTAGCTCACCTTTGCTATAGAAAAGCACCATCCATGTTAATGCTAAGCTAACCTAGTTCTGTTTTAACAGGCCCACACAACTCTGTTGGGAACAGTCTTAACACATCTAAGAGACTTTCTAGAGCAGTTGTGAACCATGTTATCCAGAATTGTGTTTGAAATTATTTCTCTCTCACTGCATGGGCAAGCCTCTTCCATAATATACGAGTAGCACAGTGTTATGAGCAACAATAGTTTAAGAAGTTTTATAATATGGATGCAAACCATGGCTACCCATTTTAAACCAAGCCTTATAGTAGTCTAGTCTTAGCATTGTTCACACATTTTTAACACACAGTTCAAACCAAGATCTGGAGAGGCTACAGTTGAGTTACACACTCACAAGGAAAATGCTAATCATGGAATTAAACTATCTAGGAGTTTAATGCATATTGGCCAGCTGTCTCATAATAAATGCCCCAAGTATTCTACAGCCTGTTAGACTTAAACATTGCAACTAAGTAGGCTGCCTTTTGAGGCACTACAGTGCTAAATTTTGTGGCAGCTTCAAATAAATTAAAAAATAAATAGTGCCTTGTCTAATTGCATAATGGAAGTTGTCAGGGATGAAAACTTGGGGTTTGATAGCTGGGTGGGAGAAAGTAGGGACTTTTAGTAAATCAAAAAACGAAGGAGAATTTGGGATTCAGAACCTAGGTGACTGATGTGTTTAGCTCCAAGTGGAGATACACCTCTATCTTTCCTGACCTTTGTGGGAATAAATAGAAATAACCTAATTTTCCTATTTCATCTGTAATTTTCCAGCCCTGTACTCTTACTTTCTCACCTCAGAAAACAGTCACCACACTGTCCCAATACCATACCACCATTGGTACCTAGATACATTATTGCCACACTGTAAATATATTAATGTAGGCATTAAATCCAACAAAAGTGAATAAGTACATTAGCCGAATACTTTTGCTAAAATAATTAGGCGTGAAATTGTTAATGCTGACATTTAAATGTTCATTGTTAAACTTCAGAGTTAACAACCTACTCATGAGCAGGAGTTCACAACCCACAGTATAGCTGTAGATAGAAAAATGCACCCTTCTCTTTACTTTCTATTTAGATTTGGAAGGTTCTCTTTACCACCATAAACCCCTGAAACTTAGCTTTTAAAAATGTAAGCTTTGATGCAGCACTATTCTTGGCTGGTATGGTTTAGTGACGTGAATACTGAGAGCTTGTGCTTTCTATTGTCATTTGAATTTCAATCTGTCAACGAAGGAAAATGTGCATACAGAAATTAAGACATAATAACCAGATTTCCGTTACAGTCAGAGATTATGATTTTTCATCACAAAAAACTATCAGAACAGTTATGCAGAGAAAATTAAACCAAGAGAATAAACTAGCCATTTCCCTTGGCGATTGAAAATGATACCTTTGCTATTGCTTGTTCCACAATATCAAGTGAATATTTTAATTTGTAGCAAACCAATTTTGGTCAGTATTTGCATTTTTTGTTGTTGTTATGTTACTGGTATTGTTGGTTCATTTGCTCCTACGCATTTGCTGCTTTATTCCTATTTCATCTGTAACTTTCACTCCATGCATCTGAAGAAGTGAGGTTTTTTTACCCTCGAAAGCTTATGCCCAAATAAATCTGTTAGTCTTTAAGGTGCCACCGGACTCCTTGTTGTTTTTATTCCTATTTCAGTTGCTTTTGGGGATTTAGTCAATTGAATTGTTGATGTTTAATGTTACATATAGTTAAAGTAAGGGTTAAGTCAAGGTCACTGGTAACTAATTTAAATAAACAGCCTCTGGACATTGCCTGACTGAAGCTGAAAGATATTATGGCATCCTTAGTCATACTGAGGGATATAATGCACTGTAGCTCTAAGTTTCCTTTGGGTTCTATTTTGTGCAATACTGTTGAGTGGATGACTAAATATTTGAATCTATTTTCTTTTCATCTTGATTTAAGGTCAAATCCTGAGGCTCAGAGTGGAACGACCCCATTCCATGATGTGGGAGGGCTGAGTTGTGACTGGGCTACTCAGAATGACTCCTCAGCACCCTTTTCACCATAGGATTTAGTTCTGCAGTGTCTCACTCCACAGAACTACATTAGGTGGCTTGCGAGTAGGCTGAGAGCATGGTTAGTGAGCTACCTGTGCTGGTCCACTATTCACAATTCCCATGTGTGTCTATGAAGGCACAGAGGGACATCCACATTACTACAAGCCAGAAAAGTGAAATAAAAGTTGTGGACTGGCTGTAATATTGCCACAAACACAGCCTCTGTGTTGCAAGGAGGTGCATGGATTCCATGTCCCTATGGGTTCTATTTAAGATGCAAAACTAGCAAAATCTTTGTCAGAAAAATAAAGTGGAAGACTGCTGTAAAGGTTTGTGTGTCAACACAGTTTGTTATGCCATTAACTTTTTATCAGCTATTTTGCAATAGCTAATAAAACATTTCTTATTTTTCTGTAAAGGACTTATCTAAGAAGAAACTAATTTAATTTCTTATCCTGTATTTAGCCAAAACTGTACTAAAAACAGTAGAGAACATCCCTTTGGCTATTTTGAAAAAAAGTCCAGTCAACAAGAGCTCAGAACATTTTTACAGGGCTGTCAGATAAATCTCTCTACGGAAGTTGCCGTGCTCACAAAAATTCAATAGAGCACAGCTTGGTAGCATACACCACACGGAGTCTTTCCGAGGATTAAACCCAAGTCTAGTTAAAATGTAAAGTTAGTTTTAGAAAATATGCAAAAAGTGATTATTTAAAAAATATTACAGGATCAAGAAGAATCAAATTATATTGGTCAACAAGTAGAGATTAGTTTTTAAAAATAAGTATCTTATGATGCTTATACATGAACAGAGGATCATGAGTAAGAGGAAGGGAATTTGAACTATTCATGTTTAAAATAAATCAGTATTTTCATGAGTGGAGTTGTATATATTTTATTTTAATGCTCATAAGTGTGCATTTTAATATGAAAGATTCAGCTAATACACAGTTCTTATGGATTACATTTTCAACCATGGGCAAATGGTGAGCCTTTAAAACTGTGCTCATTCATTGTACCTGCATAAAACTGAATTTGTGTGTTCAATATTCAGTCATCGTATGTACAAATGGGTCATAAGCCAATACCAATTCACATGCACAAATGCAGGTACCTAGGCATTTTGCAGTCATACCTGTTGTATCACATAACATATTTTGATTGCATATATATAAGATGATGTACCATTCATATATAATTAATAATATTTACTTGTAAGCAAATGGGATTCTAAGAGTAGGTACTTGTTTCTGAGTGTCATATTGCAAGTGGTACATACTACGGCACAGTACATTGGCAGAGAATCTGACAGTACACAGTGAAAAAGTACATATTGTTCACAGTGTCACATCAATTATTTTAAAGAACAGATTTTTTGTTTTAAGTTATCTGTGACAGTTGTATCAGTTTGGAGGGTGATACTTCAAATAGAAGCACTGTGTTAAAAAAAGAACAGATTATCAACCAACCACCATATGTGCAGGATTCATGAGCCTCTATTCTAAATATTATGGTTTGCCGACCATGTAACTGAAATTTTACATGACTTTTCTTAAAATATTAATTGATTTCATCCAATGAGCATTTTTGGGGTAGGGATTGGGTTAAATGCATAGATTTTAATATACTGAAAACTGGTTAAAATAGCAAGTGTGTGAGTAATCATTTCTGTATACTTTTAGGGCCATATATTGTACTAGCGTCGAAATATATTTATCTAATTTACTGGTCATTGTGCATTACACATTCCTTTCTGTGACTCATCTATAGAGGATGCAATTCTCTTAGACTCTTCAATTCAAACTGTAGCATATCATGCCCTTGGCTCTGGAGGACCACAGTTCAGTCCCTCATATGTTGACCAAGATGGCAGCTTCAAATTGGCAACTCCCATTGACATCTTTGACAGGAGAATGTGGCCTTAGAAATGCAACTTACACCTTTCTCCCAAAAGCACAAAGGAGAGGCCACTCTGAATTGTACATACAAGCATAGGCGCCGACTCCATGGGTGGTCCGGGGCTGGAGTACCCATGGGGAAAAATTAGTGGGTGCTCTGCACCCACTGGCAGCCAAGCTCCCCTCACCCCGAGCCCCAACTCCTCCTCCCCTGAGCGCGCCATGTCCCCGCTCCTCCACCTACCTCCCAGAGTTTCACGCCATGCCACTGCCAAACAGTTGTTTGACAGTGTTCGCATGCTCCGGGGGCGGAGGGGTGAGGGGTGACGAGTGGGAACGTGGCATGCTCAAGGGAGGAGGCGGGGATATTGGGAAGGAGTTGGAATGGGGCAGGGAGGGGGCGGGGACTTTGAGGAAGGGGTTGGAATAGGGGCAGGGGCGGGGCCTCATGGAAGGGGTGGAGTGTGGATGGGGACAGGGGCAGAGGGGGTGTCGAGCACACACAGGAAGGCGGGGAAGTCGGCGCCTATGCATACAAGACCACAGTAAGTGAAGAAAAATGTAGGCTCTGATTCTGTAACTAAAACTTCGTGGTAAGACTCTGTACTTAGAGCGTCCCCATTGATTGAGGCCTTATTTTTCTCTATTTTAACTATGCAAAACAGCTGTTCAAAATATGGGACAAATTTTCCCCCCAAAATGTCATTAAAACTTTTCTTGTCTTTTGACCAGCTTAACTAGGCAAGCAGAAATACAGAATCAGTTAAATCAGCATTTCTAAACTTCTGAGCCTCAGCTGAGGAAAATGACACCTATTGCTCCCTTCCCATGCAATCCCATTAAGTGTTGTTAAAAACCTACGCATTTTAGTTTATACGTCTTCCATGTTCATCCCCCTCTACACACTTAGGTAGAGTTTCATAATATGACCCTTCCTCTCCTTTCTCATATGCTTTCATGAGCTGTGAAATAGCTAACTGCTGATATTTAAAGTATTATCATTGGCATCTGACTGAGCACTCTTTGAAATGAATGGTGAAGTTCCGAACTTAGACCTATGGTTTCAGGCTCCCTACAAAATCAGGTAGATGTCCCTACATTGGTTACACTCTGCATTTTCAACGTAGTCTTCTAAACCATAAAAGCTAGAGCCTTTCTTTTTACAAAATTTTACAACCTAAAAAATTAAAGAACAATTGAGCAATCTTTCCATGTTATCCAACTAGTCCTTTGGGCCTCCCCATTTGAGTGCACCCCACACTTTAGGAATCACTGATTTAAATAATGATATTTATATTTACAGAAAAACAACTGTCTAAAATCGAGATAAATTTGGTATATCACCTATCTGTAAGAACGCAAGAACATAAGAATGGTCATACTGGGTCAGACCAATGGTCCATCTACCCCAGGGTCCTGTCTTTCGACAGTGGCCATGCTAGATGCTTCAGAGGGAATGAACAGAACAGGGCAATCCATCCCCTTTTGTCCATTTCCACCTTCTGGCAATCAAAGGTTTAGGGACACCCAGAGCATGGGGCTATGGGGCTGCATCCCTGACCATCTATGTATGCGGATCAAAAAGAAGGAATTTATTTTTATATTCTGTTATTCTGGAACATTTCATGAGCACAGAAGTCACTATGATTAGCATAGCTCTAATTAAATCAATTGTTCTGCACCAATTTACACCCCAATTTTATATTTTCCTTGATAAAAGATTTATGTATAGAGAGCAGCGCTGAGTTTTGAAAGTTTTGCAGACTCTAATTTTGAAATCTACTTCTGTACATTGAGACAGGAAGAGGAAGAAGGCTGCGCCCGCAGCTTTTTGCTTATGAGAACATCCTTTTAGTGATCTTTGACTGCAACCCATGGGAGGTTGGTTTCACTTGTGCTCTTGAAACACAGATCAAGCACTATTGCCAACACACATTCTTTTCCTTTCAACAATTTCACAGGTTCAGATTCAGGATAAGAGCTTTGTCTTCTGGCAGAATTACGGGAATAGCATCTTCCCTCCTTTCAAATTCAGTTTGCAATTGTTAAACCAAAAGATCTAGGGACCTGAGATGTGGCAAAAACTGTTATAAATGTGTGTCATTAACATCAGCTTCCTAAGTAACCAATTATAGCAAGAGAGTACAGGGGGAGGAGGTGTAAGGAAAGAGGGAAGAAAGGACAAAATTACTGACAAACTTGGCAATTTATTTTAATGGATGGAAGTTAAACCAAATCTACCTTGACAATCTTTTGCTAGCAAACAGAATTGTGCACAGCTTGATATTATTCCAGTTGTCTCTGAATCATATAAAGCAAAGAACCCCAATGTGGGTTAGCTGAGACGGGAGTGTTTAATCAGCCATGCTTTAACTTTTTGAGATATGCATCCAAGATTTGTCTAAGGTGCCAAGGTAAAGGGAGACTATATAATATGGTGACGTGTACAAATTATTGTGAGCATTTGAATCCTCAGTTCTACATGTGTAGGACTAGGTTCTGTGCTGTGCCTTCTAAAATGCACACTGCAGAAAGTGGGGTTAGGTGGGGCAAAGGTGGCTTCATGCCACCATTGTGCCCTACCATATTCTGGGTGCTATGGGGGCTGAAACAGTGCTCAGAATAAACTAGAGCAGCCCTACTAACTTATGATAGGCTCTCCTGGACTGTGTGGCAGTCCAAAATCCCCATATAGCTCAACACATTGGAAATACACTCCCTCCACTTTCCACCCCTCGTCCTGGGAAGTCCCCTATAATGGGGCTTCAAGGGGGAAAGTAAGGCCACTTATGCTGGCCCTACACTTCTGCATTGGGGAAATTTATTCTCCCCTGGAAACTCTTGTACAGAACAGTGTATAGGGTCTGGAATAGGTCCAGCATTGGCCCTTTGCTGTATGTAATCTTGAACCATATGCTACATGTGAAGTGTAGCTTTGTGCGTATTGAACTGATTCCTAGTGGAGTTAGTCTAACACAAAATCCCATCTCTATTTGATATGATTGGCAGTCACTGCTTAGGAAAGGAAGATGTCAAATAGTAAGGTTGTTGCAAGTAAGGACTGTGGTGCATTGGCAAAGTAATGCTTGTCTAGCACATGCCCAGCTCTATCCAAATTCAGCCACTCTCTCTAAAGCACTAAAAATTATAAAATATGTTTGTTTTTTATTTACACAAGAAATAAGTTCTAGTGAATTGGAACTTCCTGCTTCTGGCGAGATAAGAGACTGCTGCTATTCCTGCTGCAGTTGGGTCAATATATTTCCTGTTTTCACAGATCATCCAAAGATTTTCTGTGTCACTCTCAACATGTTTTCTAAGTAAGTTGGCAAAAGGATATTGTAAGCAAAGTGAAAAGCACAGTACAATGTACTATATAGTGCCATCTGCTGAAAAGTGAAGAGCTCCCACATAGGAACAGAAATGTGTGCATTTTCCATTAATTTAAAAAAGAAACTCAAAATGGCATTATTACTGAATAGGCCCTATTCGTCCTGCATACCCTGTTCAGAACCACTATCTCATCCAGTGGTGTGAACTGGATAAAAAAGCACAGGTCATTGTATGTGTATGTGATCCCTGAAGAAAGTTTTTGAAATGAATGTGTATGGAACATGTTTGTAACACCAAGATTCACACTTCTTAAATGATATTGCACCTCCCCCCAAAGGTTTTAGGCCCAGATATTGTGTACACACTATGAGTGCCTATGGAATTTACAGGTGCAGTTACCATTATTCACCAGGCCATTCGGTAGCATCATGACAAAAGTGCTTCTATACCTCACCTGGAGTAATATTAATATTCACCTTTGTGGCAATGGCAGTAATCTTGTAGGTGCTATCACCTGCTTTTGTGATCTCCTTGGTGGATGTTCAGTTTTCTGTCATTCTTAGTCATTTTTGAGTTATTTGGTGAATGAGGTCACTGCCTTTATGAAAAGGCATTGAGAGTCCTTAATGTTGGTAGTTCCAGGTGTATATTAGTATACACCCGTGTGGACACTCTTATTCTGGTGTAAGAGGGGCATTTTTTGGTTTAGCTTATTTTGATTTGGAACAATTTTAAGCTATTCCGCTCGCCCCTCCCCCAAGCCACTCTTTATTATACTGTAATAAGAATGTCCACATGCCAGTTATGCTGGTTTATATATTACTACTACTGCGTTTTCTTTGCCTTTGCCATGTTCCATCAATCCGGGTCTGTGCCTTCATCTCCAAGTATTCATATCAAAGCACTCTTCCACGCTGACACTAACCTTCTTCGTGTCCTCCTTCAGCATCTTGAACCACATTTTTCTAGCTCTTCCCTGTGGTCTTTGTCTTATAACTACTTTTTTGTGTACTCTCTGACCAACGTATCCCACATCTCATTGTCTTATGTGACCAGGCCATCTCAGTCAATATTCCCTCAGCTTTACCATGTTGGAGGCTACTCGACTCGTATCATTTCACTGTGTAGCCTAGCAGCTCTCATCTTACCTAGCATCTCATTACAGCAGTGTGAACTAGCTGATCTTCAGTCTTCCTTACTAGCCAGCATTCCAATCCATGCATCATGGCTGGCCTAACCAGGATCTCATACACTTTGCTCTTTAGTTTATTGTCATATTCTTATCTTAAAAAATTTCTCTCAACTCCCTCCGTTTACACCAAGCACTTTTCCTCTGGCTCCAACAGCCTCATCCACATTCCCATCATGGCTCAATGCTGAACCGAAGTATCTAAATTGTTGCACAGACTCTAGACCATCTAGTTTTACTGGCTTCTTGTTGTTCCTATCAATGAAGCATCACATGTTTTCTATCTTTTGTCAGCAAATTTGTAAGCAATTTTCTTCTAATGCAGCCTTCCATAGTTCTAGTCCCTTTCCAGTCTGTATTTATGTTCAAGGTATAGCAAGTATAACTATATTTGTGTAATTGGTAATACTTTCTCTTGTAGACATGCTCTAAGACTCTGAAGTGCACCTTTGCTCAAGTCCAGCTTATTCTGTAACCGGCCAGAGGAAGAGCCTCATCATTTTATCATATAAGACCTTAGAAAAACTCTAGTGTTCATTGCTGGTGAGGGGTAACTAATTATGACAATGTATTTCTCAAAGAGTCATGGAAATAATATTTAACAAAAAGCAGCTCAGGGATAACAGCCAAAGTTTTGAGATGAGTATCATCCAGACGTCAGGTAAATACAGGAGTTTGCTTTTCTGGGAATCGTATGTTTGCACTCCTTTTGCTAATATCAGCCTTGAACCAATCCCTATATCTTGCTGTTCTCCATTTGTCTCTGACTCTTTCTTCTTCTGATGTTTTATATCCTTTTATTTGTGTTTCATTGTGAAATTATTATTTCAATTTACTGGCAGCCAAAATAATGTTTCTGTATCAAGTTAAGTAGTTGCAGCTGATGAACGAGGGAGATGACCAAAGTCCAGGTCCAAACTAAGGCCATGACCAAAATGCGGCTCTTATCAAAGGAGAATGCCTTGGAAAAAAATGGCACAAAAGACAAGTGAGTGATAAGATCCAACACAAAAAGAGAGATAACCACGTATAACTTCCTGAATTGTGATACACACTTCTTCAATCTTGCTTTCTTTAACATAACCATAACACCATAAGAATGGCTATATTGGATCAGACCAATGGTGCATCTAGCCCAGGATCCTGTCTTCTGACAGTGGCCGGTGCCAGATGCTTCAGAGGGAATGAGAAGAACCGGACAATTTATCAAGTGATCCATCTCCTATCCCATCTTCTGGCAGTTAGAGGTTTAGGGAACACCCAGAGCATGGGGTTGTGTGCCTGACCATCTTGGCTAATAGATATTGATGGACCTATCCTCCATGAACTTATATAATTCTTTTTTGAACCCAGTTAAACTTTTGGCCTTCACAACATCCCTGGCTATGAATTCCACAGGTTGATTATGTGTTATCTGAAGAAGTACGTCCTGCTGTCTGTTAATTTCATTGGGTGACCCTGGTTCTTGAGTTATGTGAAGGAGTAAATAACACTTCCTTATTCACTTTCTCCACATCACTCATGATTTTATAGACCTCTATCATACTCCCCCTTAGTTATCTCTTTTCCAAGCTGAACAGTGCCTGTCTTTTTAATCTCTCCTCATATGGAAGCTGTTCCCTGTCCCTAATCATTGATTGTTGCCCATCTCTGTACTTTTCCAATTCTTATGTATCTTTTTTGAGATGTGGTGACCAGAACTGAATGAAGTATTCAAGGTATAGGCATACCAATGATTTATATAATGGCATTATGATATTTTTCGGTCTTATTATCTATCCCTTTTCTAATGGTTCCTAAGATTGTTTTCTTTTTTGACTGCTGCTGCACATTGAGCAAATGTTTTCAGTGAACTATCCACAATGACTCCTGTCTGTTACAGCTGTCCCCCTGCTGCATTCCTTTTTTCCCCTCTCCTTTCTGTTTGTCCTGTGTGGCAGCCCCTCCCGGCCATTGTGCTAACTAAAGTCACAGCCCTATTCATAGGAATGGCTTGTACAGACTAACTGGAGCCATTGCTCTGCCAGGGGAGGGGGCTTCTTGCTTCTTTGTTTGGTTCCTTTGTTCAGACCCAGGCTCGGTGTGGGGGGCGCTGCCCAGAAATGCAAGACCTGAAGTGGCCAACTAACTAAGCATATGAGTCATACCTGTGGCTCAGAACATGCCCAGGCATGCCTATGCTTACCTGCAACCTTTCCCTGCCTTCTCTCCTCCCCTGTATCAAGAGGAGCCAATCAAAAGTACTGGTGGGAAACTGCCTGAGTTTGCCTTTAAAGCTGGACATTTTCTGATCAGACCTCGGAGAAGGTCCTTGCTTTGCCACCTAGTCTGATCAGCTAGGGGTCTTTGGGGGGGCCCTCTCCCTGCTCTCGTTTGTTTTTGAGCGTACCCCCGTTTTTAAACTCCCCTCCCACGAACAATGAATTTGTGCCTGGAGATCTCCTGATTATTGTAAGCGAATCGAGTCCTCTCTCCATCCTCCGATGCCACTGCCGTTCCTGTCTCTGTGCTTGCTGCTGTCCTGGGGATTGGTAAGAACGCCCTCTTGCAAACTCCCCCTGTCCTAGCTGCTGGCCTTGTTTCCCCAGCAGACAGACCCAAGCTAACTCCTTGGTCTGTATCTGTAATCTGTTTCTTGCTCCGCAGCGCCTTTGCTGCTAGAAATAAGCCTGTGCCACTGCTAGGCTGTGCCTTCCTGGACTGTATCCTGGGCTGCCGGCTTGCAGCCACCCCACTGCTGCAGCCACCACTAGTTAACCCCCCTCCCCCCCCGGGGCTGTACCCTGGGCACACACCACTCTGCCCTCCGGAACTGCTCCCCCTCCCGATCAAAGAAGCGGCATAGTGTAAGGTGCACCTATTAGAATCAGGTTCTTAGTCTAGATAAGTTGTAATTTCATTTTGCATAGCTATGGTTAAGTTAGGTTTAAAGAATTGTTTGTATTGTGCTCTGTAAATTAGGTTTAAAAAATTGTTGCATTGTGTTCTGTTACTTGCTAATTTGTGTAGTCTTGGTTAAGTTAGATCATAGATAAGATTTTGCTGTGTTCTGTATAATTGTGGTCTTCCCGCTGCCCTAACCCGCCCCCCGAGCTTGCCCGTGTCTCCCCCCGAGCTCCCCAGCCACTCGTTGCAGTCTCTCTACTGTTTAAACTTGCAGCCTGACTGCTCTCTGTGTGTGTCTCTCTTAATCCCTTCCCCCACGTGCTCACCCCGCTCCTACTGCTGCCAAACTTCAGTTGTATTACTGAAGTCTAGCATAAAACCCCATTGGTTACCCTTTTTCTCTCTAACACCCCTCACATTTTACATTTACACCACTGTGACACATTTTTACCTAGAGTTGTTGGTTATTTAACACATTTTACCCATAACTGTTAGTTGGTTATATGCTGCTGTGACACACCCTTCACATAGAAACTGTTAGCTACCTGTTACATTTATACTTCAGTGTTAATTGGTTACCAACTGTATTGTACCCCACTGTATTGTACCCCACTATTGAACCCCCCTATCCTATTTACTAAAAGAAACCCCTCCCCAATTGTCTACCTTAACAAACCCCGTACCCCTCACTATTGAATTTTCCCTGTTTTTGCATTTTCTTAATAAAGTTTATTTTGCACCCCACCAGTGCAGTAGTTGTCCCCCAAGATCCCCTACCTGCTGGCAGGGTCAACTCCAAGATCTCTTTCTTGAATGGTAACAATTAATTTAGATCCCATTATTTTATATCTATAGTTGAAATTATATTTTCCAATGTACATTACTTTAAATTTATCAACATTGAATTTTATCTGCCATTTTATTGCCCAGTCGCCCAGTTTTGTCAGATCCCTTTGTAATGCTTCAGATTGGACTTAACTATCTTGAGTAATTTTCTATTGTCTGCAAACTTTGCCTCACTCTTTACCCCCTTTTCCAGATCATTTATAAGTATGTTGAACAGCACCATTCCAATATAAATCCTTGGGGAACCCTGCTGTTTACATCTCTTCACTGTGAAAACTGACCATTTATTCCCACTTTGTGTTTCCTATCTTTTAACCAGTTACTTATCCAGGAGAGGACCTTCCCTCTTAAACAAAGTAAACTGTCATGGGATAAGAACCTTTGGTCAGGCCCTTATCAAAGGCTTTCAGAAAAAGTCCAAGTAAACTATATCCAATGGATCGCCCTTGTCCACATGTTTGTTGACCCCCTCAAAGAAATTTAATAGATTGGTGAGGCATGATTTCCCTTTATAAAAACTGTGTTGACTCTTCCTCAACATATTGCATTCATCTATGTGTCTGATCATTCTGTTCTGTATTATAGTTTCAACCAATTCAACCAACTGAAATTAGGCTTCAAAGGTGATCCGGGCAATTATAGGCTGGTACGCCTTTCTTAAAAATCAGCATTACATTAGCTATCTGCCAATTATCTGGTACAGAGGCTGATTTAAGCAATATGTTACACACCACAATTAGTATTCTGCAATTTCATACCTGAGTTCCTTTAGAACTCTTGCATGAATGCCATCTGCCTTATTACTGTTTAATTTAACAGTTTGTTCTGAAACCTCCTCTATTGACACCTCAGTCTGGGACAGTTCCTCAGATTTGTAACCTAAGAAAAATGGCTCAGGTGTGAGAATCTCCCACACATCCTCTGTGGTGAAGACCAATGCAAAGAATTCATTTAGTTTCTCCACCACGACTTTATATTCACAAAGTGTGTTCCTTAAGCAACTTGATTGTCCAGTGGCCTCACTGATTGTTCGGCAAGCTTTCTGCTTCTGATGTACTTAAAAAAATGTTGCTGTTAGTTTTTGTGTCTTTTGCTAGTAGTTCATCAAATTCTTCATGGTCTACCTAATTATACTTTTACACTTGACTTTCCAGAGTATATATTCCTTTCTATTTTTCTCAGTAGGATTTGACTTCCAATTTGATCCTCAATAAATGGGAGGGGTTAACTGGTACAGTAGCACAGTAATTTGTATAGTATTAATACCATATTTAAATAACATTGCCTAGTCATCTGGTATGAAGTATTTGCTCTTTCCTTAATAATGTAACATATTCCTTTTTAGGTGAAGACTCGCTCTTGTCATTGGTATTGACAACAAAACTTTGGGCTCACTAGAGCTTACTGTTGACAAGCCTACAACTATAATCCTGCAGGTGTGACCCAGAAAAGAGTAAAAATTAAATGAAGTTTTCCTGTCACTTAAATAAGGGCTGAGTGGAATAAGGGCGTGAATTGAATTTCATGCTATTACCTAGTTTAATGACAGAGTAGCAAGAAATTTCCTGTAGCAAATACTGGGCTAGAGCCCAAGCCCTCTCTCTATGGAGGGCATGTCATTGGTGTAGAAGGGAGAGGAAGGGGCAGAGGGAAGTCACAGTGCTCCACTACATCCCTAGTAAATATGCCAGCCCCTAGCTTGCTTTAAATTATTCCATTAATTATAATTAAATTATTATTTAAATTATTGCCCACAGCTCACCCAGCATCAGAGGAATAGAAAAGTGAATTAAAGTCACTTGTCAGGATCCCAACAAGAGCAGTCAGGGCCAAGCATCAGACCAGGGGCAAACCTGAGGCTAGGAATAGTGGAGACGTTCATAGTCAGGTCCAGGCCAAGGTAAATACTAAGGGTCCGAGTCCAAATCAGGTGGCAAAGTCCAAATCAAGCCAATATCAACCCAGGAATTCACAAACAAGGAGAAAGAATGGTCTTAGCCACTACAGAAGATCCAGACTTCCTGGAACACCTCTTGGGTTTATATAGGTCAGGGAGTGAAATCAAGAGCAATGGGACTGCTGTCTGTCAAACCCTTGAGGAGGAACATCCTATGATCTGTGTCCACAGCAGGTCATGGAAAGTGGAGCATAAGCTGGCTACAGCTACTGCTGGGTGGCAGTCTGAAACTGTCAACTGCCTGGTAGCTCTACAGGGCTGGGTTCTAGGGTCTTACACCATCTTTGTCCTCAGCTGCATCAAGTGTAAACTTTGCACAGCTGAAAATCTGGCCCTTAATGTTTGAAACCATTACATTTCCAACAGTATGACAATGGAAGTCAAAGTTACAAGCAGGAGAAAAAAAAGCAATATGGTTGTAATTAATTTGAGTAATAGCCAAATTATACCATTGGATAGTTGCACTGGGTCTCCCATTAGGTCAATTGGTGGCTCTAAGACTTCTGAACTTTCTAGCTTCATGAATAAGTTGCTCTGTTTTTATAACATACTTGTCCACATTTGAAACTTTGAATATTATTCTGAAATGTGGAAATATGCTTGGAATTTTATCATAGATCACCTTTACCAGCTTTCCAATTTTCAGGATAGTTGCCTTTATTGTGTATTTTGCAAAATTACCTTATACAGATCCCCACTGAGTAAGTGGGCAGCCATGTTCTGCATTGGTTGTAATTTCCAGGTGGTATCTAGTTGTAATTAGTTGAAGCCCACATAGAACACATTGCAATAGGCCATGCTTTTGTAACCTTCTGTGCACAACTGTAGTAAGATCCATATTTGATGGGAACTGTCATATCCATCTAGCTAAGAACTGATAAAAACAAACATTTTTGGTCAACATCATAACACAGTTCATCCAAGGTTTAATGCAAATGTAACCCCTGTAATCCTGGGTTACACAAACATTAACAAATTTGGCCTCAGAACATTCCTCTTAGGCTGGCACTGTAATTCAACAATAGCTGTGTGATCATGAGGGACTTCAATCTGAGTGACATATGATGGAGGTCTCATACCACCATACTAAAACATCCTTGGAATTTCTAAACACCATAGATGACCATTTCCTAACTCACAAAATGAGAATTCTATATTATACTTTGTCCTAACAGATAAAAAGGAACTGATCACAGAAATAAAAGTTAATGGGAGCTTAGGTACAAGTGATCATGACTTGGTCACATTTAGAATGTGCAACCAGCAGAAGGTCCAGACTAGTAATATATCCATGCTTGGTGCTTTAACTGGGCCAATTTCACAAGGCTGAAAATAATTATGAGCCAAATCAGCTGAAAGGAAGAATTTAATCTGAAAAATGTGAATGATAACTGGGAATCATTTAAGAACACCTTATTAGATGCCCAAAAAGACACAATCCCACAACTGAGGAAGAACACTATGCAGGTTAAAAAAACCAACCTGGTTAAGAGGGGAAGCGAAGGCAACTGTTTTTATATATATATGTATTTATATATATGTGTGTGTGTGTGTATATCACAAATGGAAGAAAGGAGAAGTTGATAGTAATGAATATATATATATGTGTGTATATACACACACACACACACACATATATTAAAAACAAACAAACTTCTGACTGATATTCATTACTATCAACTTCTCCTTTCTTCCATTTGTGATATATATATAAAATGAATATAAGTGAATATAATACAAATGAATATGTAGTATATAGAATATATATGAAGTAATGAAGAATATCAATAAGAAGTTGGGAATTGTAGGAAAATAAAGGAAGCCAAGGGGCACAAGGAAAAAAATCTATGATCAGGAAAGTTAAGGACAGTAAGAGGAGTTTTTAAAATATACTAGGAACAAAAATAATCCTGACAATAGTATTGGTCTATTACTAGATGGAAATACTAGAATGATCAATAATAATGCATAAAAGGGAGAGGTGTTCAATAAATATTTCTGTTGGGGGAAAACAGATGATGCAGTCTCATCATATAGTGATGATAACACACTTTCTATTGCACTAGTATCTCTGAAGGATGCGAAACAAAAGCAACTAAAGTTAGACATTTTTAAATACGAATGTCCAGATAACTTTCATTTAAAGAATATTAAAAGAGCTGGCTAAGGAGTTTGCTGTACCATTAAAGGTGATGTTCAATAAGTCTTGGAACACTGGAGTGGTAAATAATGGAGAGGACAGGTGACTGATTTAGAACGATCAAGATTGTTTGGGTAAACTGGGCACAAGCAAACAACATGCATTTCAATACAGCTAAATGTAAATGTATATATGTGGGAACAAAGAATGTAGGCTGTACTTACAGGCTGGGAGATGCTATGACTCAAACAGATTTGGGGACATGTTGGATAATCTGCTGAACATGAACTCTCAGCATGACGCTGTGGCCAAAACAGTTGGTGCAGTCCTAGGATGAATAAATAGGGGAATTTTGAATACCTTTGTATTTGGCTCTGGTGCAAGTACTGCTGGAATACTGTGTCCAGTTCTGCTGTCCACAATTCAAGAAGGATGTTGACAATTGGAGAGGGTTCATAAAAGAGCCATGAGAATGATTAAAGGATTAGAAAACATGTCCAATAGTGATAGACTCAGAAGTTCAATCTATTAATCTTAACAAAGAGAAGGTTAAGGGGTGACCTGATTACAGTCTATAAGTACCTACAAGGGGAACCAACATTTAATAATGGGCTCTTCAATCTATCAGAGAAAGGTATAACAGGATCCAATGGCTGCAAGTTGAAGCTAGACAAATTCAGACTGGAAATAAGGTGTAAATTTTTAAAGTGAGAGTAATTAATCACCGGAACAATTTTCCAAGGGTCGTGGTGGATTCTCCATAACTGCCAATTTTTAAATCTAGATTAGATGTTTTTTTCTGAAAGATCTGCTCTAGGATTTATTTTGGGGAAGTTCTTTGGCCTGTTTTATAGAAGGTCAGACTGGATGATCATAACAGTCCCTTCTGGCCTTGGAATCTCTGAACAGCCAATCAGACTGAAATACAACAACAGGACAGTATGTGATATTTTGATGTTTCCTCTTCTAATCAAAATCAGGAAGAAAAAGTGCAATCAAAATAAGAAAAATAACGGGGGGAAATGTTATTTAAAATGTTTGAACTTTGAAAAAATAACTGTTCAGATTTCGAACCTGTTCTTACTTTAGCTAAACCAATTCACAATTTTTTCATATACTAATATTAATTATTACTATTATTAATAATCCTTTTAATTATTAATTAAAAGTATACTTAAGTGTGTGTTACTTAATGGGTGAAATTCTGATTTCTGGAAAATTCCCATGGACTCCAGTGAGGCCAGGATTTCACCCCTTATGTTTGATAGTCCAAAAGCTAAACTCTAATGCCCTATAATACCATGTGAATAAATATTTAGCTGGATATAGATTGATAATGATGACACATCATAAAAGGTTACAGATGCTTTAATAGATCCTTGGATTCAAAATCTTAGTTACAGTAAATATTTTGATATAAATGATGCCTTTCTTAATTATATTTCTCTTAATACTGTTGTCTATTTGTCTCATTTTTAAGAGTCTATGTTGAAAGTTTATTTATTTTTCCATATAGTTTAAGTGTTGTGTGACCTTTCACCTTTCACTTTTGTGTTTGATTTCACATTTTTAAATCTTCCCAGCACTGATTCACACATCTAAATCTCCTACAAAAGCAGGCTTAAAATGCATTGTTCCTATCAGAAGGGAAACTTTACTTTTATAAAAGTGTGAACAGCTGTGCAAAATACTGACTTAATGTTAGCATTAACATCAAGAACAAAAGTAGAGTTTTTTTTCTGTTAAGTCCCAAAAAAATTTTTTTAAGTTGAACCTTCCAAAGTCTGACAAGCAAACAAAGGAAGAAGAAAAGAAAGGAGGAAATTATATCTTTATGTAACAGAAAAAGAGTCAAATTTCTTTCATACTTCATTATGGATTATGTCTTGCATTTTCCAGAGAGTATTATTTTTCTAAATGTATGCACTATGTGTTCAATTAATTATCTTTTATTACTGTTGTTTTGCTTTTCTCAGTTTGTTCATCAATACATACCAAATGGAAAAGTTAACAAAAGAGGGCAAAAAGGATTCTGAACGTGTCTTTCTAAAAAAGAGTCACAGTTAACACTGAGGGAACACATGAGTTTTTTGCAGATGGAATTTAGCTTAAACTGTTTATAGTCTGAGACATATTCTTATGAGACAAATATAAAGAGCACCTTAATCTGGGATTGGACAAAAGGACACTGGAGGGCAAGCCTGAGCCTTCTTCTGTGGGTCTCAAAGGAAAATGAGGTGTTGAATTATCCCACCCCAAATATTTATTTTATTAATGTCTATTTTTTATGTTGGTATTCAAATGTATAATTAGTTCTCCTTTACATCCTCTTTTTATGTACATTTTTCAGTATTCCCTTCCCAAAATAAACACACGACTGGAGGACCAAAGGAAATCTCCTCACAAAACATTGCAAGAAATGTTATGTACATTGGAAGCAAATTCTAATAAGAGCAGAAGATATATCATTAGGGCAACGTCAGTGTGATTAACCCAATTTATGAGGACAACACATAACACATAGAACCCCTTTCTATTACCACCATTAATTACATGATACCCAGGTGCAACTAAACAGTTCATGTGAAGGAGCCAGAAACTGGAATAATTATTCCCTCTTTGCTTTACATTTTCTTTGCTCTCCCCAAACAGCCTTCCCTCTAAAAATTGCCCTCCTCTACAGTTCCTTTAGAATTTGAATCTCCTACTTGTGTCTCCTGTTTATTTTCCTTTTCTGACTGTAAATATACTGATATACTTCAAAAGCCTTTCACATGGTAAGAGAGGCAATGGATAAGAAAACTAAATGGTTGTAGGAGCTCTAAGACATCAGTGATGTTGCAAGGGCACATGCAGTGGAATATAAATACAGCTAAACAATTTGGTGCAAATGCAAGCCAAGGGCAAGCCCAAGAAGCAGTGAAAGGCAATAGGTTTCCCTGCTCTCCTGCAAAACAACATGCCTGAAGGAGAAACATCTCCTTGAAGAGAACTGGATGTATCTAAAGGAATAATCGATGGAGTTTAGCATTCCTTTTATAGTTTCTGCAGCCTTGTGATGTGTTCAATAAAATAAAAGTAATTGATATTTCTGGTTGACTTTGTGTGTAAGACCAGAGGCTTTCACAGAAAATGTGTGAAGATGAAGTTTTAGAAAGTTTTTATATCATGACGTGGATCAAAACTATGTATTATGGATAAATGCAGAGGCATAGCGAGCGCCCTCCGTACCCTCCGACCGGAGGGGGCCCCGCAAGGAAGGGGGCCCCTAAAAGTGGCAAAATAAATACCGCATTCCAGTTTCTGCATTGTAAGGGGCCCCGCCCAGACATATGTTCGGAGGGGGCCACCGTTCAGAGGGGGCCACGTTCTTTGTTGCTACGGCCCTGGATAAATGCTTATCTTCCACCATGCAAGGTATTTAACACTTAAGGTAAACATGGGAAAAAAGTGTATTTAAAATTGTCTGCTGTGACATTATCCAGGGTACAATCTGGACTGATGAGTAGCTGTGTCTACTTGATTTTCCTACCTGGGGTACCTTTTACCCTGCTTCACTGTGAGAATAACCACTCCTGGTCTGTTCACACACAGCCTCCAGCATGTAAATCACTCCCAGATAGTAGATAATGTTTTCACCCCTCAGCTCATAGAGAGCTGAGTGCTAAACCAGCCACTTATGAATTACACTGCAGGGCAACACCAGCAAACTGCCAGTCCCAGACTTTCCCCGAAATGTGCATCTTCTATTGCCCACAACCCACCAGGACAATACAAGCTCATATAAAGTCCATCATTTATTAATAGAAAATGATATGCACAAATCTTGTTATCCCAAACAAAGTTTCCCATGCACTTCAATCCAAACATACTGGTTTAGATAAAGCCATAAAACACAATTAACAACTACAGAAAGATAGAGTTTAGTTGACTACAAGTAATGAGGCATATAAGTCAGAATTGGTTACAAAGAACTAAAAGCTAAAACACAACTAGCACCTAACTTAACAAGCTAAGTGAATACAAAGCAAAGGTCTCTCTCAACACATGTTCCAGCAGTCAGGATCTCCTCCCCGTCCTGTGCTGCTTCCTTTGTTGTTTGGGTGTTGATGATGCTGGGCGTGAGTAGAGAACAAGGGAGAGATGATTTGGGGCATCTGCCCTCTCCTCTTACAGCCCTTTCTCTAGCACAAGTACCATCTCTAGCTGATGTTCAGGAGACACATATTTTAGCAGGACAATAATGATCAGCAAATCATGAGTTTTCAAATGATACCTTACCCAGTATGCTTTGTACAAAATTTAACCTAGTCTTGCAAAAGGGGTGAACGTAGGGGTACAGATTATCACACCTACATACCATAATTCCCTGATTGCTCTTCTGTGCAAAAGCATTGCATTCTGAGACATATGGGTGTCTGCATGGCCCTGGGGTTAGTAATGGGTAATTTAAAATCCAGCAATGCCAATAGTGAGACAAATATCATTACTATCAGGGACGTCTCTAGAGAGGTGCAGGGCCTGGGACATAGGCGCCGAGTTTCTAATCAGCTGGGGGGTGCTTCCCCCCCATCTCTGCCCAGGCCCCGCCCCCACTTCACCCCTTCCCCCAGAGCCTGATTCTCATTTGGTTCTGGTGTAAAAGCAAGATAATGTCATCAAAATCTCAGGTATTCATCTCCACTTGCTGGCCAGAATAAGTACAATTTAAGCATCTGGACTGGAGTAGATGACCACAGTGATAGTGGAGGGACCTCTTGGACGTTTCATCACATTCTCTTTCACAGGAAAGTTAACTGATTGTTTAGCCAGTTAATCTGATTGGATTTATATGCTTTATAATGTGAGATAAAATTGCACTTTGAGGTAAACTCTGACTGCATGATCATAGATAGGGTCATAGCAATGTGAGATTGGAAAAAGACCTTGACATTCAGTCTACCTCACTTCCAGTCAGGTTTGCTTTAAGGATTGAACCCAGAGTTATTTGTTAGTTCTCCTTTCAGATCTAGTTCTAAATGTTGCAAATGATGGGTCATCAGCTACTTCCTTTGGAAAACTATTCCACGGTCCAGTGGATCTTGTGATGCTGGATGGGCCATACATGGTTTATACTTCCCAAGGAAAGAATTCTAGGTAGAGTATGTGCCCTCCTAGCTTGAAAACACCCAGCACAATCACATACCTAAATCCCCTCTCTCCCCCAGAACCCAAAAGAAAAGGGGGGGAAAAGGCTAAATGCTTCTTTTTGTAATACATTGCACTCCAGCTGATCTCAGGTCGGGGGTTTGGCATTGCCCTGTATCTCAAAAACAAACCAGAGATCTTATGCAATTGTAAATTTTACAAGATGCTGCCTGCATTCCATCCGAGATCAGAATTGAGTCTTTAGTTCACAATCTTCACTTGAGGTAATTCATGAGACGTCTATATATACACACACTATACATATCTGTGTGTGCGCGCGCACACACACACACACACAATGTCTTTAAAATTGTTTTTGGACGAGGCCCATTGTACTTTTTGATCATTTCAGAGTATCTTTTCTTATGTACAGATTACATCAGGAGGAGCTCAGGACATATTACAGAACAGACTTCCTTTACGCAGCCTGTTCCCCTCTGAATCTTTATCAGTGGAAAAGCTGCAGGCAACAAAAACAAGACTGTTTGATTTTTACTTGAGAGGAAGCTTAGACCAGAAAAATAAATCCAGAAAAATAAATTTTCTCAAACCTAGATGGCACAAATTTTCCCTGGGAAGATGATGCATACTAATTTTTGAAGTGGATAATAAATATTCTCTGTTACTAATGCATTCCATTTTATTAGCTAGATCAATATTGCTGTAATTTCCAGCCATTAGCATCTCATTGCTGTATAGTTCATAAAAATATTTACATTAACACTGATCAAAATTGCAACAGTATGTATTAAAATATGAATGACATATAATCAGAATTTTCTTTCTCTACTGCCTCCAGTTATTTGTGACCCCAGATATGAAGTTCAAGTTTACACTTAATAGCACAATTATGTAAATCTGTAATTCTAACACTGAATTACAGCTGGTAATGATCAATAATTATATTTATGTATGATGTGAACTTAATACTGCCACCATAGATTAATGTAAACAACAAAATTATTTCTGCAGTCAAGAGCTAACAAATCATCATAAACAAAGAGAACTAAAACAATCTCTTCAGAGCTTAATTCCTTCAGCATAGTAAAGAGATTTTTTATTTCCAATGAATGTAAAAAGCACTGATTAAAGAAAACACATCTCTACAAAAATTTTACAATGGATGAATCTTTTACTACACTTTTTTGACAGAAAGAAAAATTTCTCTGAAAAAATCTGGATAATAATTGTGTTAGAGGACTTCTGGGGAAAAATAACCCCTGAGGAAAAAGCAGATTAATAAAATAAAATAAAACAGAGTGTGGGGTAATCAAACACATCCAATATTTCATAACTTCTAAGCTCTCTGCCTTTAAAAGTTCACTCACCTTAATATTGCTGTCTATTGAAAAACACAACAGGGAACTGTAGAGTGAAGACAGTAATCCTTGAAGTAACTCTGTTGACTTTCATGGCATTACACCAAGGATGAATTTGACACCATACACCCATACAAAGAACTGTTCTTTCAAAACTGCAACACTGAAATTCAGAAACTGTCTGCCTTTCATAGAGAAACAGCTCTATGTTTTTCCATTATATCCTTAAAATATATAGCTAATTCATACCTGTATCTGCATGAGTGTGCTAGAGTAAGCAAGGTGCAGGGAATCCCTTCTCCTGAACCAATCCAGTGCAAGAAGAGACCATAATGAGGCTTTACACATCCCAAAGCACTCAGAGGACTTGCTAATGTTTAGCACCTCAGAGATGTGTTGGGTTGGGATGGCAACCATGACCTTGGCTCCTCTGCATACTAGCTAGCACTGTCACTTCAATGTTTGGATGAGTGCATGTTACCTCTTTCCACAGGTGTATCAAGTGCACTTGGAAGCATCTCTCTAGCCATGTTGGCTGGTGCATCGACTCCTCACTTTCAGCCTGGGTTCAGAACTTTGGAGTCATAGAAGAGCCCATTAAAAAAGGATGTCAGTGACTAATTATGAGTTTTCATATTGATAAGCCCAGAAAGCAGAAACTGAGGAAGGATGGTCTCACTAAATTTAGAACCATTATTAGGGCCTTCTTAGGTGGATATGGTATCTGGATTGAGTTCAAGGGTTTAATTTTCAAAAATGGGGCACCATAGTGATATAGAGAATGTATATATAGAGTTGTACTTGGAGACAGGGCCGGCTCCAGGCATCAGCGTAGCAAGCAGGTGCCTGGGGCGGCCAATGAAGAGGGGGGCGGCAAGTCCGGCGGCAATTCGGCGGCGGGGCTGTCACTCCCTCTCGGAGCGAAGGACCTGCTGCCGAATTGCCGCCGTAGAATGAAGCAGCGGTAGAGCTGCCACCGCTTGCGATCGCAGCTTTTTTTTTTTTTTTTTTTTTTTTGCTGCTTGGGGCGGCAAGAATGCTAGAGCCGACCCTGCTTGGAGACCCACATTGGGGCATGCAATTACCATGCCTATTTTGGGCATGGACAAGCATGTTCTGAGTGTGCAAACTGGGCTCTTTTTTTTTTTTTTTTTTTTTAATTTATCCCAGTCTCTCTTACACCAAGATCCAAAACCCAAAAGTGACTTCACTGACTTCAGTGGGGTTTGGTCCAGGCCTTAAATCATGTTCCTTAACAGTTCCTTCCCTTGAATACCTTATTTTTTCTATTTATTTATTTTATTTATTATTTTTGTCACAGCTGGGTTCCTGTAAAAAGTGTAGGGCTCAGCTGAATTTGGCTGAAAACCTTTGCTTACAGGCCTGAAATAAATAAGACCATTAGTACAGTAGAAGGCATGTTCCACAAAGCTCAAAAGGAACATCAGTTGAATGGAGAGTGAATGCCTATTGCTTGATAATAGATTTTGTTGAGTTTTTAGAAAACACATAGGAAAGAAGGGGAGAGCATGTCATTATGCTAATTCTGTCAAATAATTTCAGTGGTAACTAATAACAAATAAAATAAATGAAATAATATATTTGTCTGGTAGTGGCTGTCTAATTGGCACTTGAACAACTGAAGAAAGCTGCCAAGTTTACTATTGTTTTTTGGTTTGTAGTCAGACAATACCATATAGTGGGTGGATGGTTGGCACACAAGTTTTGATTTCATTTTTTAATCAGTTAATTTCTGAAAGATGCTGCAGAGATGACAAGATTAAGAACTGAGCTTGCTAAGGTTTTTAAATGTCTGGACTAGTGGGGAGAATTCAGAGGCTGTAAAATTGTTCAGACGACATAGGTATGCAATCTGGAAAAATTTCAATGTCACATCTTTTAAAAAGTGACAGCCTTTAATTTCATTCTTCTTTTTACTTTCCTTCCTTCTTTGGAAGGAAATGTTTCCTTTTAAATTAGTTTTTGGTTGAGGATAGCTCTTGGTAAATAGCTGTAAACTGTTTGAAGAAAATTAGCCCTAAAACTAATCACATTGTGAACCATGAAGAACAAAAAACAAAACTAAATTAGATCCTGAACCCAGAGAAACAAATTCTAAAACCTAAATCAAGTCTTAAAACATTTACCTAAAAATACTGAAAATAATTGTAACCTAACACAGAGCCTTCAGGATAAACTTAAAGCAGACCCTAATCTTATAAGAAGAAAGGCAACCTATAGAAACAATGAAAGAAAAGACAGAATGAAGTTTTGAGTGGAAGTCTCTACAATGCTTTATTAACCTGCATTAGTGTACTAATTCCTAATATAACCGATGCAGCTCTAATAGCATCTCTCTAACATTGTTTTGTGTTTAGGGTGCAATTATCTGTTCCCAGCTGCATAACCACAGAAGGCCCTACATTTCCATTACGTCAGGCTCCCCAGAAGTAAAGTCCATGCAAAGCGGCTCTGTAATTCCCCTACACACCATATATGGGAGCTCCACAGCAAATCTCTATAGAAAATACAGCACCCTTCCACAGGAGTGGGAAAGGAAGAGCAGTGGGTCCACAAACTGTGTGAATCAAAAAAACATATGAGTGTTGAGACATAGGCCAGGTCTGCTACACTCTCATACCAGATAGCAGCAACCATGGTACTGCTTTGAAGCTTGTAACCTTTGATTTATGTGTTATCAATTAGTAGTTTAAAAATCAGGAATAAAACCAAACTGAATTCTTTAAGGTTCAAGCCTCCAGGGCAGTTACAGATAATTTCATTTAGTGGAGGACTGTGAATGACACAGTGAGAGATAAACTTAAAGACTTTATTTAATATAAAATAGTTAATTAAACAAACAGGCATTACAATATAACCATACACTGCATTTTTAGTCACATTCTAAGACAAAATGATGCATCCAGGGGTGATTGGTCCTTGGATGAGAAGAAAGGGTACAATCCTTTCTCTAGCAGTAACCGGCGGAAGGGCATACCTAATCTAAAATTAGCCTTCTACTCTTTTTATAATTATAACAACACCCCGTTAATTAATTAGCATTAAACCTGCCGTTTAAAGTATCTACATTTCCTCTACATACTTAAAATACCTTCTACCCCCCCATTGGCTAGTTAGCATTAAGTATCTTCTTAATTAAGGTGAAAGTAAATGTCATACCAATACCAATATAGATAGCGTTCTCCCAAAATATTCACATTACATCTAAAACTCTTGTTAAAACCTGTTAGAAACAAACATTTTTACAACATAACCTGGGGTTATGTCCTAACTTGCCTCTGAATTGTCTCACTTCACTTTATTCGTATATTACCAGGCCTCGCTTGACTATCATCAAGCCTTCTTTTAGGAAATAGAATTTTGTCCTACTTAAATTTCAACACATTTCTATATAACATAAGTAAACATCACCTCTATAGGATACAACTATTACAACAGGATGGAACTGGAGATCCATATATTAGACATATAAATGAATGATGGCCTGATTTTCGGACAGACTGTTCCACCTGAAGTTCCAGTAATGATTTCTCATTCATTTAGTGGATGCAGAGTCAAAGGATAAATCATAGAAGCTGCATGTGATGGGAGATACTGCATTAGAGTTTATAACAATGACCATTGAAATTGAATTTGAAAGAAATAATCTGGATGCAGCTTTACAGAAATGTAAAAAAATGGATTTTGTAGATTGGGCAAGTGCCCTTTTTGATGAGGAAACTTTCAGGTGCATCACACTTACCATTTCCTTTGGCAGCTAGTGTTTCCTTTGCTTGCTATTTGCTAGTTCTATCACACCAGAAGAGTCCCAGAAGAACACAGCAGAGAAAGAATAGTTGGTTCTACTACCTATATCCATGATGTCCTAATCTAGGATAAAGGCAAAGGAAAAAAACATGTTAGACTAAGAAAAGTTATGACTGTGCCAAGCAAATAAGGTTTTAATGGTAGCAGTGTAAAATACCATACAGTCAAACTAAAGCTAAAATATTTGAGAATATATACTACTTAAGAATTAATGCTAAAGCAGAGACTATCATGAAAATATCATGACCATACAATAAACAGGAACTACAGAGATTCCTGAGAGGTTGCCTATTTCCCCAAATACTGCCATCTATGCCCACAAGAACTACACTACTTAGCCATTGCCAAAAGTCTGATTGCCAACATGACGTGTCCCTCACTGAAACAACAGAAAGGCTAAAGCAATCATTTAGCTTTTAGTTTGCATTATTTGATTAAAAACAACAACATTCAAACAAACTGCCTCCAAGAGTACAGTAGGTGCTGCTTTATTACAGGATACTGATCCAATTGCTTTCTGCTTCCAGAGTAACAATTCAAACAGGAAAAAAAAAAGCTATATCAAAATTGGAGGAGCTATGGTAGGAGTGTGTGGGAGGGGTGGACATCAGGGAATATTTCTTCCAACACAAACATGATAAAGATTTTTAGTGTATCAGCTTAATTCATGCCTGTAGGTACCACGTTAATGAAAGGCACCATTAATGTCCATCAGGTTAACTCTACAAATATTAAAGAGTCTCAAATTGCTCATTGTCACACAACCGTCTGTAGTGGGTTTATGTTGGCCAGAACCCTGGCAAAGTTTAGAGCAGCCTGTGGGCTGCTCTAACTCCACCAGCTGCTAATATTCTTCAAGGGGCTGTCCCCCATCTAGGGACAGCTGAAGTGCAAAACTTTGGCCATATCCCCACCAGTCTCCCTAGGGCTGCTTGGGACTCCCCCACACTGGAAAAATCCCTGTTTGGTGAGAGAGAGGCAGTTTGCATTCTCTTGATGCATCCTAAGTGTCACAAAGGGAGCAGAATGGACGAGATATTCTGGCCTCTATTATATATGGTATTTGAGTATGAACGGTGTCACCAATAACTTTGAAGTATATCATTTGTGATAATATAATAATTGACCATCAAACTTCAGAGACATTTCCTAGAAAATATTGGGGGGAACCTCTAAAATACAAAGATTGGGGTTGAGATTACAGAGGTACCATTTTAATCTAAATCACGTGCTAAATAGTACAGTCATTGTGGTAGATGTACTATCTAGGGCACATTTACCAGAAGCAGAGATTAATGTGGTTCATGATATAGAATACAAGTGCACATGCTTACTGAAAATTTTCCAACCTCTTCTGATAAACTACTGAAACAGATACGAGAAACTTGTGAAGATGCAGAACTACAAGTATTGAAAAGGATGATACTTGAGGGCTAGCCAGAGGCAAAAGAGAGAATTCACATTCCTGAGTTCATTATTATTGGTCTGATTTTGATGATTTAATGGTTGTGGAGGATGTGACTCTATGAAACATGTCACATTCATGAAGGGCATCAGGGTATGGAATTATTTAAAAGGAGAGCTAGAGAAACCTTTATCTGTTTTGGTATGAAAACACATATTACCAATATGGTTTTGAAACTATCATTATGTCAAATGTATTGATCACTGCAGCCCAAGAACAATCCTCATAACAAACCAGAAAATAATTGGCAAAATGTGTGACCTCTTAATATAATCCCTGAGACATGGAATTCCTGACCAGGTGCCTCATGACCATGGCTAACAATATTCATAGTTTCTAAGGCTAGAAGGAACCACTGTGACCATCTAGTCTGACCTCCTGTGTAACACAGGCCATAGACCTTCCCCAAAATAATTCCTAGAGCAGATCTTTTAGAAAAAATATCAAATATTGATTTAAAAATTGTCTGTGATGGAGAATCCAGCATAAAATTCAAAGCATTGGAATGTTGATCATATTACAAATAGTTCAAAATATGCCAGGTCAAATGGAATACCAGAATGAACTGTTCAAAGTTTTGGTACCCAAAGAAATAAGGAGAACAAATCACTATTTTTGTTTGGCAACACTTGTGTATAGAAATACACTGTGAGGCCAGTCTGGAATCTCTCAATAAATTGCTAGTGGGTAAATATCTGAAAAAGAAGATTGCCAGTTGAAGGAAATGTACTTAACTCAAGCAACAATGGATTTATTAAGATAATAACAGCTCATAAAAATGAAGCAGAAAATATATTATGACAAGATAGCAAAGTTGCTCTTTCCTTCTGAATGCTCATGAGCAGGTAAAAGCATGATAAAGAGGCAAATAGGAATCTGCTCAAGTCCTGGTCAAAGAAAATGCTTCCAGAGCTAACACAGTACAGCTAATCTAATGGCCATGAGTTCAGAAGGAATCAGAAATACAGCTTGAAGTCTCTACAAAATTAGTACAACCAAAATATCACTGCTTTGATGGACTACATCAACAAGAAAGAGAGAGAGCTGATGTGAATGGTAACAAAACAGATCAAGTACTTAGTAGCAATAACTGGTCCTGTGTGGAAGGTGCAAGGATAATTTTTATCTTCAGCCCCTCACACTACCACATAACGACCAGCCACAATCTCCATTAAGAGTGATGGCACAACTCCCAGCTGGCTCTGCCAAAAGACTGCAGGGAGATGTGGAGTGACAATGGAGCCATGGCATGTTGCACTCATTCAAAGAGTGGCAGATTTGCTGCCCCCTATTGAGCGCATACAAGGAGCCCTTGGAGGAATTATGGCTGAGTCAGGGGCTTTGGCTTTATCCTGGTCCCTTTGAACTCTTCAAGAATGCAGGTCATGGTTTAAAGCCATAATCTAGCCCACAGTGATTAATGATGTTAGTTGGTAGAAGGAGATTGCTGCCCAAACTGGCTTACTATAATTTCCCGTTTCAGTATTGTTACAATATACAATGTACAAAATGTTAATGATTAGAGACATAAATATATGTGTCTGTTAGAGGGAGTTTTTGGCATGGTAGTAAAATAGTAATATGATTCCAGATCTTACTTTAGTTCTGTTAGAGCTATTAGACTGAGCTACAAGGGGGAAGATGTCTACTTCACTTGTTACAGAACTCTGAAAACATAGAAGGACACAACTTGGTTGCCTTCTAAATATTACTCCAGAAGAGTTTGACTCCTTGCTCTCCTTAAAACACACACTGAGGACGTATTGAGTATGATTTCTCCCTTAGCCCAACACCATCTTCCCTATCTGAAGAGCTTCCTGCAGGTTATTCTTGTGGTTGCTGTTCTCAGAGACTTGTGATGACCAGGCACGTCTGCCAGGAAATGGACAACAACTTCATTAAATCCTCCACAACGTAGTTTTAGTATTATACTAATTTACTAGCTTTTAAAAGGAAAGACCTTCCAAGCTGCTGAAACTGCTTCTTCCAAGCTTCTCTCTTCGAAGTGTGAAGTTTCAAAAAAGAGTGGCACAGAAATGAGACATTCCCTTCATATTTCCCACAAAATGAATGCAAGTTGAAGGTCTGAATCCTACAGCTCTCGTTGAAATTTTGCCGTGTGCACCACCTTATTTACAGCCACACTGGTAGCTGACATTTACACCTACATTTCAGAGGAGTACATGGGATTTTGACATGTAACTTCTATTAATTTTGTGAAGGGGGCGGGGGCAGGGAAGGTCTCAGTTTGTGCAGATTCAAAGCCACGTAGTCAATTAAACTGAACTGAAAACTCAAAGGGAAACCGCCTTTTGTATCAAAATCATGTAACATGGCACACTTTTCGGATGAAATCATATTTCAAGATCTCCTTTCCCAATGGACCCTATTTAGAAATAGTTGTGACAATTCAAGTTTCACTTCATAACTCACACAATCCCATATAGCAATCCCAACTGAAAATGAGACAAATTGGTCCAATGACTAGTTTTAACAGAAAATTGATTAATCTCTCTCTCTCTTTCCTCTGCTAGTTTTTATAGCTGCTGACCTTCCAGTGACCCTAAAGGTCAAAACTTAACCTTTTAAAATGCGTTTTAAAGAAGGTAATTCTTCAATTCTTAAGGTCCATCCTCTAGGGATTCTTGACTGGTTAGCAATGACAGTAGTCCGCCACTTGCTGGAACCTTCCCCACAGTGCCCGCTGTTCATATCCCCCGTAGTAGTCATGGCTCCAGAGGAATCACTAGAACGTGAAACTCCAGTCAGTCAGTTCACTTGCACTGACTTTTTTCATTGGCCAGTTTCAAAATGCCTTATGTTCAGTATTCACTGACACATTCCTGTGCAAAACGGAGCATGAGCCAGGGGGACCCAGGAGTTTGCTACAGCAGCTAGGATTAGAAGATAGTAGAGGAGATAAGAGCAACAAGACAATCTGGGCCTATGCTGAACCAACTGAATGAACCTTTCCTTTTATGGAGTTCGGAGATACTTTCAAAGCAGAGGAGATCAAAACTCACTAGGTAACATTTAGTGTGCAGCAACAGGGTCCACACAGACAGTGTGCAGTGTGCATCTTTCTAAAGCATTGCTCAAGGTTTCCTTATAACTGTTTTAACTCCAGTCTTGCCAGACCAACTATGAAATACTACAACTGGCACCTATTATTGTTGGTAATCTAGCATCTACTAGCTAAATGCTAAAATGTCAACCTTATTATCACTACCAAATTATTTGTAATGGTTATGTATGAAATAGCATATGTTATCCATTAGACTATTTAAAAAAAATTAAATCTTAGTTCATCTTTTCCAAAACACACACCTACTGTCCAATGCATTTCACATCAACATCTGAAATTTCTACTGCAGCTCTAATGCCATCATTTTAAGGCTGTCAGACACTCAAACAATAACTGGAACGGAGGAAATCAACTGGAAAAATTATATATTTTTCAGCATTGTGCTGAAAACTGATAACAAAAAAGTATATATTTATTGCTTTAAAAACAAGTGATGATTATTTTGTTTTGCTTTCTTCTGTTTCCTAGACACAACATCCAATCTTGCCATTCCCCATCACTTTCGAATTATTTTGTGTATATTATCATGGTGTTTTTGTGGAGGGGATTGTCAGTATTTGTGTATAAGTAAACTCAGACTTTCAGGGGTTTGTAAATTAGCTAAAAACTTTTCACTCTGTTCTGAAACTTGGAAAACAAGGACTTGTCCAAAAACCAATAGCTTTTATTTACATTAAGCAGAATTCAAATCAATCATTGTTGAGCACCATTGTTATTTTTTACCTCATACAAGTTTTCTGGGCTAAATTGTGACTCGGTCTACATATCTCCATAGAGGAGTGAGGGCGAGGGTAAGAACCCCGTTTTGCACAGACTCCTTGAACTTTGAGTTCTGGTGGAAGCTGGGACAACATATGAGATTGCCATAATTTGCTGGTACTATATGACACCAGCAAACGACAACTTTCCTGTTGCAAAATGAAAGCAGAGAGTGAATAGAATTATCTGAGGCATTATGACTTCCAGGACTACTCATGGGGTGGTACAGTTTTGCATTTTTAAAATGTATACTCAACAATTTAATTTTAAATCAAATTCCTGGCCTTCACACTCTGCCCTCATTTCCTGACTGAAGGCATTTTGCATCCACTTTGCACAAGTGTAACTGACTACACAAAGGGGAGAGCAGTAGAGAATTAGACTAAATCTCTGTTAGGAGATATAAACAGCATCATCCAGAGGTTCTCTACTCGCTTTTACCTGCCACAAAGGACAAAGATTAGAAGTGGCCTTGTTTGTCGTTAATGCTTCTATGACTAGTACTTGCATGGGAAAGTTATATGTGGTGCAACTTTGCTGCCTCGGTATCAGAGAAGTGAGATCTTTTTGCCTCCTTCCCAGAAGTGGCACAGGTCTATAAGAATTCCTTCTGCTGGGGTCTATGTATATTAGAATAGTATTTTATATTCACTTCATATGCACTCTGCATAGCTATATACACAAGGTGCCAGACAGGAAAGAATCAGGCCCATTGTCAATAGCTCCTTTGAAGAGGGAAATCTATTACCAGAAAACAATAGTCCAAACCATCTCTCAATTCTGGTTACCTTACAAACTTCTGTCTAGTGTGCAACCTCCCTTTTTAAACTGAGAAGATATATATATATATAAAAAAAGCATGTAATGCTCTTTGTCAGCTGCCCATTTCCTGTATTCCTCTTAGTTAGACTTCAAGCCATGACAAGGTCCACAGAGACAGCATTTGCTGTGCTGGTGGATGACCTCCTATGGCCTATAGACCAGGAAAGTACATCCATAGTCATCCTGCAGGATCTTTCTATGGAATTTGTTACCATAGATCATTAAATACCCCTGTCCTACCTCCAAAGAGGCTGTAGATATGAAAGAAGCATCAAACAGCTTCAGTCCTTCACCCCAGGCTAAACCCAGCGGGGAGTTTTTGCATAATTGTTCCTTTAATTCAAGAACCCTCACCTCTTGCTCAATCTTTTCTCCCATCCTATTCATCCTCTCAAAAAAAAAATTTTTGAGGGAGCTAAATGGGCTGAAATACCATGATAACTTGAATGACAACCAGCTGTATATCCACTTTATATCAAATACAAGCAGCAACTTTGCCGGTTTTCTCAGTGAAGAGCAAAAATCAGGTGCTGGATGAAAGGAAGCAAGTTTAAGCTGAATCCAGAGGTGCACGGATGGGGGGAGGGAGAGAAGGAGAGTGATCTGGTGTGAAGAGGAAAGAACTTTGAAGAACTTGCCTTCTGTACAAAATTTACTTTGGAGGGCATCTGCTCTCAAAGCACTAAATCAGTCTGTAGCCATGGGGTTCTTTTTGATGCCTCAAAAGCTACTGGATGCCTAAATAGCTATGGATGCTCTTTAGCAGCACAAAATTTCCACTTCCATCTCTAGATGGCCAGAAGACTGTGCCTCATCATACTAGACCCAGACTTGCTTACAGTGATCCACACATTTGTAACCTCTGGGCTTGATTAACACAATTCATTATATCTAGGAATAAAGCCATCCCCTGCAAAAGTTCCAACTGGTACAAAACTCAGCAACTCATCTACTTAGCAACACAGAGCATAAGCACCATGAGCACATCACTCCAGTGATCTGCCCTGTGCAGGGACTCTAAATTTATGTCCCAGTCCAGTTCGAGGTCTTTATAAAGATAGACAAAGATCTCCATGGGATTAGCCCCTAGCTACTTTAGGGATCACCTCTCCCTCCATGACCTCCCATGCCAGCTACATTTCAACACAACAATAAAAAGCTGTTGACCAGTTGGGGGAAGGTTTGTGAGTGCAGGAGACAAAACTTTCACATAGTTGGAGCCACATTATGGAACTAACTACCAGTGCAGATAAGAATGACCCTTAACCTCACCTGGTACGTTTTTGCCACCAAATGAAGAGCTAGAACAGATGTTGTTCAGCAGCATGCCACCCTGATGAACCGGCAGCTCAAGATCATAAAAAAAAGCTAGATTATCCATTAGGAATATTGTGAATGCCATAATCAAAGTAAACAAAGCACTGGCAATAGAAAAAATTGGAAAAGCAATCAAGGGTTAACAATATTCAACTTGTTGGTCCTATAAAAAGTGTAAAGAGGGAAATAAAACTCTCTTATTTCAAGAAATGAGGAAAGAAAAAGCTTAATCTGAGTATAATTGATGACCACACACACACACACAGAGTAGTTAAGGCCATACAAATCACTCTAAATAAAAAAAAATAAAAAAGCCATGAAACTTCAGGCAACAATATTGATTTGTAGAGTGTCTGACACAGAGGATAAGCAAAGAATAATATTGGGGATCTTTCAGGAGAGACAATCATAAAGGAGAAAACCTTCAAATACAGGAAACTGTAAGTATATTCATTTACCTTATACTGGACTTGCTTTCCATGACTACTCATATGAAATTTGGAGCTGAATAAAATACAGTACATGCAACTAAATAAAGGTTTGTTCCTTCCAAGTCCATCATCTTGTCGTGCTCGATCCTGAAGTGAGATCCAAAAGTTATACCATTTCCAACAGACTGATTTCACACACAATGGGTCATGATTATTTCACTGTATTATCAAGCAGAAGAACAAGCTAACCTGTGAGATGGAGAGAGCCCCTTTTCCAACACAAATATCCCTGATTAAAGCAGAGCACAGAAAAATACTGGCCAAGTATATTAACTTTTGTATTAAATGCTCGTTTTCAGTATGATATCAAGTACCAAGGACATCCTTCCTTCACTGACTCTGAAGTCATCCCTGTTAAATGTGCAAATCTTCACATCATACACAAAAGGCACATCACACCTTCTACTGGGGTCCCAGCAGAGAGAGTTCTGTGTCCTTGGAAACAGATATTGTTCTGGATGCAAGTGAATAACTGAGATGGGATGCAGGACTAGCAAAAGCTGAGAGTGAAATAACTGGTTGACATGTTAAGATGTGGGTTTTTTATGCTGATATGTGTATAAAGAATGATTTGAATGTTTATGTACCACAAAGGTGTTTGTGTGTGTTTTCTCTAATGTTCTTGTTAAGTCTCTAAAACGTGGTGCAGTCATTTTGAGTAGGCTAAATTTTAAGCTCTTATGAGTCTACAACTTTATAAATAGGATTTGATTCAAAACCTTAGAAATTAGTGATAAGTTCAGGACTGATCATGTCAGTACTTGAATGGGGGGAAAGTGCTGAAATGCCCTTCTACCACACACTTGGGCCTCAGCCAGCCTTAAGATCATACTGCAAGGCTGGGAAACAGTGAGAGAAAAATTCTTCCCCCATACCTCAGGCTAGTCTTGGATGAAGGACCCTTTCAGCTCCCATCATACTGCCAGTAAAGTATAAAAATATGTAAATGTTTAGAAATAACCTAAATTGTCTTTGTTTGCTTCTTTCCATTTATTTATTGCTTTCACTTGTTTTCTGTTCCCATCTCCCAGATTCGTTTCAGATTTTTTCCATTTCTTAATTAGTCAGATTTTCACTCTTTGATTAATTTCCTCTCTGTTCTTCCATCTCTTCCCTTAGCATGTTCCCTCACCTAGATTCCTTCCCATATTTTTTTCTCTCCATCCGTTTTCCAAAACCATAACCCCATCCTCCCATTTCCCCAACTGTTTATTTCACCCTCTCAATCCCTCTCCCTCCTACACCATCTCTTCAGTTTTCTACTTCTCCTCTTTTCTATCTCCTAGAGT
Source organism: Emys orbicularis (assembly GCF_028017835.1). Classification (NCBI taxonomy): domain Eukaryota; kingdom Metazoa; phylum Chordata; order Testudines; family Emydidae; genus Emys; species Emys orbicularis. Next base: position 58,603,340 of record NC_088688.1, on the reverse strand, counting down.
AGTGAGTCAGAAATATATATCCTTAGTTCCATTCAGAAGTCAATGTCCTTCCTGAGACAAAGATAATGTAAGTATATTGCCTATACAAATAGGGAGGTCCAGATACTGGTTACCATTAAAAATGCCCAGAATTAAGACATTAAATGGGTGAATCACAGAGGTTTGAAGGATTAATTTAGGTTGGATATGTACTGAAAACTTTCTTCTACCCTTTCTCTTTTTTCCACAACTACTCTTATTCTCTTAAACCTTTCCTCCTTACCACTATTCTACATGGTAAAGACCCACCCATATTATATAAATATATTTCCTTCTGTAGATTTAAAAAGGAACATTTTTTTGTTTATTCGATGTTGTGAACATTTGCAAAATTTTCATTTTTCATTTCTCTGCCTTCCTTCTCCTTCCTCCCCTCCCTCTTTTATTCATTGAAGGGGAGGAGAAAAAAGAAAAAAACAACACCCCAAAAAAGCACCTCCCAAAAAACAACATATAAACAATGATTTTTTTTTTCCATTTTCCAAGTGTGGCTGAAAAATGGACCAAAAAAAATCTGCAGTGGGTGAATTCCATTGGGACTATTTGGAGGAGGTAAGTATTTGTCAGCATGAGTAAGGGTAATGTATGCAGATCCTAAATAGTTATTTAAACCAACCATACCCCCAATTCTTTCTTTGCACCCTACAAAGTGGAGAACCAGAGAAGAAAGAGAGAAAAAAAGGGAGGCCCCAGAAATTACAGATAATCTTACTAACAAGTGGTTTTTGGTGCATATCCAACCTGAATTAAAACCTTCAAACCTTTGCGGTTCACCAATCATTAAAATTAATGCTGGTTATTTTTTAATGGCAGACATTGTCTGAATGAGTATATTTGAATAGATAATGACATTATCATTTTCTCAGAGAGGACATTCACTTCAGTCTGGCCCTAGGACATTTATTTTACATATGGTTAACTAGGTACTGTATAATAAAGACCTCACCACATCACTCTGGAGTCTTACCTTTGAAAGAAATAGTAGAATCAAAAACCACTACTCTACTGGTTAGTACATCACTTCGACTCATAATAATCAAACTAATGGAAAACTCTCACTGTGTGTTTGTTCTAGACTGTGTAATTGAAATATTTTCAGTGATGCTTCTTTGTTGTAATTACTGCGCTTCTACAAAATTTCATAAACAGGTTTTTTAAAATGAATTTTTTACTTTAATCCACAAAAATCAGGACATTCATACTTAAGATTAACACACCATCTCTAACTCAATTATACTAAGACATCACAGTATATATGGAATGCAAAAATCACCCACTGTAATCTTTCAGTACAATAGCACAGTTTTTAATTGGTAACTGAATTTGTTGGCTTACATCACCTTAAAGTAAGCTCTGTATGTAATTTGTAATGCATCTTTTTTGTGCCTGAATCTATTTTGTTTACTATGAAGCTGGAGGTAAAGAGAAAGTGGTCAAGACACAAAAGGCAGTCAAAGATGCTATGATAATTATGCCTCAAGCATTAGGAAAAGCAACACTAACGATTTTCATTTTGGAATTATTTTGACAACTGAAATAAAGAAATAAAATTAATCTGGATATCTTTTTCCCTCTTTACCAGAAATCAAGGCATAAAACTAGCATGAATATACTTAATTTCATATAACTTGCAGTAAACTTGATTAGTGGTTTTTATATTAGTTTTAGGAACCTATCCCACAAAAAGTTACAGACATGAACAGTTCCATAAAGCTCAGTGGGCTACTTATGGGCATACAATCAAGCACATGTGAAAGTTGGCAGAATTAAGAAATTAAGGTCTGAGTCAACCTCTCACCTACACAAAGGTAACTCCATTGCCATCAGTTGAGTTACTCCGGATTAATACTAGTGTAAGTGAGGGGAAAATCAAGTCCTGTTTGTGGCTTTTTATAATAAATTTAAGATCTTGCAGTGTGACACAATCATCCTAGCTAGAAGGCATCTAGGATCATATGACACTCAACAATTCACTATTTTAGAATGGGAGACAGCTCCTCCTCATAGTCAGTAGCTTCCCTGTTGGCAAGCAGCTGGACGAGGCAGGTATGTAAAGAATGAGACTGCAAGGAATATATTTAAAACAGCTGTTTTAGTCTAATTCAACAAAACCATTGTCAGAGAAAGGTTTCTTCACCTGGGAGAAGAGGAGTGAGGAGGCTGAAACAATCAAAAAAAGAACTGTAGAAATTAAATGAAGAGTGAAAAATTCAGAGCTGTAAGAAAATAATTTTCACATTTCAGAAGGCTGTTTGCTTCCAGGAAAGCTTTCCAAAACATTGCATGTGATTGGTAAGAGGGGTATGTGCCATATCCATTTTCCAAGTAAAAGGATTATACAAATAATTCAGCTCCAAAACTATTTTGCAAAAGCTGCAAGGATTAAAGATCATTTCACCTACCTAACTCCCATGTCATTCAAATTTACATCCCACCTACAGTAATTACCACATATATACCACATACACACACACACACATATACATACATACACACACACACACACACACATACACAGCAGCAGCTATCTGGATTTTATTACAGAAAGGAAAAAAGATTCCTTACACATTAAATTTTTATGAGCATCTATGTGAAGATACAAAATTGAATCATAGGATCCATCTCTACATTGTTTTTATTTTTTAGAGTGGGTACTAAATACCAACACATACTTATCTTCCTAAGGGGGAAAATCATTTGAAATAAATGCAGTTTTGTACATTTATTTCAGAAAAGATGACAGATTTCCATAATTAGTCACCAGCCCCATTTGCTCCATGCATGGGATGACCTTCAATTGAACTCCTGAATGTAAATGTAAGGAAAGTTTCCCAAAAAAGTTTAGTGAGGATATAGGAGATTAATGAATATATTTGTGTTGGACACTCTTCCCTGTATAGCATATTCAAAGTGATAGGATCATGTTATTTATTGTATTTTTCAGATCATTTGCAATGTTAATTTATATGAGTTTGATATTGCTTTTGTCTTCTAGTTTTGTGTTATTCTGAGAAATCCCTGGGGAAGGAAAGGATTTATATGCTTTGTGTACACATTCTGCAGACTAAGCACTCTGGCATAATTATTTTTGGCACTCACTAACTGATTAAAACATCCAATTTAACTCATGATCAGTAAGATTAAACCTTTTTAATATACCTCAAAAGTAAATTATCATTTACTACTCAAACATCCTTTTTTGCACATGTCCCCAATAAAGCTGTTCTTTTTTCATTAATGTACCTTTTAACGAGGATTCTCTTTTATTTCCTCCTCTGGGCAAAACTGCCTTATCCTTTATAGAGAGGTAGGAACAAAGATGAGATGGAAGCTGACTGAGCTACTACATGGGTTTCTAATGTCATACCAATTACAAGTCATTCTTTTTTCCCCCCTGTAAAGTCTCAGCTGTTAAAGAAAACACGTTTCTGCTTTGTGTTTACTTGATGTACAGATAAATGCCAGTTGTTAGGAGGAAATAATATTTGAAAAAATCATTTGCATGACTTGGTTAGGATAAAATTGTACCGTCTTTTATTTCCTTTGACAATAGCTCCTTTTTAAGCTGTAAGTGTTACATTTTAATCTTGAAGCAAGGCCCATTGAGCAGAATGTTCAAACCATGCTCAATACTAGAAGAACTTAAACTAAACTTGAAACAAACTTAAACTGGAAGAAATGTTTTGGCCCCCAAGAACCAAAAGGAACAACACCCCCCCTCCAGCTACAATCCTGGATTAGAATAACTGTAATTAACAGGCCCTGAAAGTTGAAGAGGACACTTGCAGTTGTTCATCAAGGCAAAGATGTAAAAGACTGGAAGATTATAATAGATAACATGTTTTGCTTAACATGGGGCACTGTAGAGCAATCATAGTTATAAGTAGGGCACAAGCTGGGGGGTGGGGGGGGAGGAAATCATATCTTCCAGTAAGGATGCTACAGAACTGTGAATGAGTTTTCCCATTGTCTGCCTTGCCAGCTAAGATTAGCACCAAATGAAGCAGGAGTGACAAAGGGATATACGGTATTTCACATAGAAAAATCTGGCCAACCTCACCCACATTCTCCTTAACCATGTAATGCTGCCAAAGCAGCAGGCTGTCATGCAGCCAACTGGAAGATTCACATCTAAGCTGGGACTGGGTGTCTCAGACACTGGGGATATTGGTGATTGAGCAAATTAATGCTTAAAAGCTGCTGGGAGACAGTTCAAGTCAGGCAATGGCTCTGATAGCACCCACTGTTGACTAAGCCATGGAAAAATTATGACACAGGTTTTAAAGTAGCTCTTTGATCTCCACATCCCTTCCACTTTGCCTTTCTGTGCAGAGGAGAATTACCAAAGTAGCAGCTGTCACTGGGTTTTAAAAAGGATGAATATAAAATAAACAAACAATAAAACAGTGTCACTAAACAGCAACTGATAAGGCAGCCACAGCTTTCCCTTTATTATAAGAAGTCAAGTTCATTAGGTGATTGAACCATCAGAGCTAATGCAATACTCCATTACCCTCACTTTAACTGATTTATTTTGAACATAGAAAGAAAACTCAAGACTGGACTTGGACGGAGACAGTTGTTATTTGCCTGTTGTACTGTGTTTGCATGTAAGGGTACCTTCTGGTCTAGTCGCTGAAGGGGAAACAAGTACAAATGTCTCGGCCTAGGGTCTGATTATAAGCACTGTGGTAGAGAATTCATGGATTATTCATGTGTAATTACAGATAGCTATTGTGCTCTTTTAAATCATCCCTATGGCCCATTATGGCCCATAACAACTGAAATAGCAATTGTCATAGTAAGGTTTGGGCTCTGTCATAGAGTGTAGGCTCTAATCAATAATGATGAATGGTAAAATTTAGCATCAAGCAATAGAAAGTCTAGTTGCCTCTCTCCATAAATCTGTACAAATACCAAGCCGTGCAGCTGCAGGATCTGGAAATTTAAAAGGCAACACTCTCTCCCCACCCCCTACGCATGTACCTCTATAAAAGTTGAAAAAGGAGAAATGTGCAATATGTCAATTCTAATAATCCACATTCTGTTAAGACACTTTTTTATTTATTCAAAATGGGGTGAACCCTAGGTTGTTTTCAAGGTCAATTTCAGGTGAAAGGGGGGGTCATCTAGAGGTCACTCCAGCTCCCATGCAGGTCAATAACGCCTCTTCACTTCCACAGAAGACAAGCTGCTCACACCCAATCAATCCACCAACGCTGCTGCTGCACCAAGCGTAATGAACAGTGAATAAATGTAGCCTATCATCACAAAACATGCTTTTTAAGTACCTTCCCTTTTCATGTAAAACCTCTTGCTGTCAAATTCTACATTCACTCATCCAGCAGTGAGTAGCAAAAGTGAGAAATCAGGCTCTCATTGGGGTTGGTAAAAGGTCACAGCTGACAGACACCGAGGTTAAACTGCCGAGTTAAAATACTGTTCATTACCCACTGCAGCTTTTTGCTAACTACACTTCTTTGTGTTACAGTCAAGCAGTACATCAATATGCCCCTCCTTCTAATTTATTAGCAATTGTTGAATTGTACAGAAGGGGAAGGAGGATTAATAAGATTCCACTTCAGATAATGCTAAATCTTTATCTGTTTTGTACTAAATACCCCAACCACAAGCTATGCTCTCTACTTCTGATGTATCATAATTATTAGGGGTAGAATTCTTAAAAGCAGGACAGGCCGTTTACCTGAAACCCCAAAGGCTCGGGGTTTTTCTAATGTAAGCTTCATTTCCTTTTTTTTCCTTTTGTTAATTATCCTCTTTCTTAGAGTGTATATATTTCAATATTTTTGCCTCATCACAACAATTGGATTAGGTCTAAGCATGCTTGCAGTTCACATTAAAAAAAAAAACAAGATAAAGTGAAAATGGTTTAAAGCATGTGTAATGTGCTAAATTAATATTTAGGTTCAGATAACATGCATGTGACCTGCTCATGCTGACTGGGTTAGATCTTTATCAAATACTATCCTTAGCCCAGATCTCAAGACACTCCCTAATCTAATATTTTATTAAGAAATGTTTAATGTCTGCATTTTTTCCATGATTAAAGAATTTTGATGCAGCCAAAAGAGCCATTTAGAGCAGCAAGGAATCACTGGAGTTCAAATGGAAACTGCAGTGAAGGTTTCATTTATACCAAGGGCAGGTGATTCAGTGGGAATTCTGAACATTTGAGACCAATTTCCCAAAATGAAATTCCATTCTTTGATTAATTAATAAGTAGACAGAATCCCCTTTATTGAAATGCAAAGCTTTTGTACTTAAAGATAGCCATCTGAAAAAAAAAATCTCACAGAGCAATATAAACATTATCACAAATCATGAATAAAACAAAGGTTTATTTACATGCCTGCTACGATGATAATTTGACTCAACAAAATTACCATTATCTATTTACATCTTTAAAAAATGCATTCACAGATTTCTCCAGGAAAATATATCCTTCCCCCCTCCCCCAGCGTATGCTTTCTCTCTCAGTGGGACTGAAAATAAAATGTTATGACTTAAATCACAAGAGGCTAACATCATTTTTAGCAACAAGGGCTGCATAATTTCAAGACTATGAGTGAGTGGCTGACTTTAACTAAAATGTTTCAGTTCTGTGCGTATATAGGTACATAAATAATTCAGAATTAATCCCTGCAGAGAGGACAATGGGAATCGTAAATTATCCATGTGCCGTCCTCAACATTAGAGGCAATGAACCTATAGTAACAAACTATGAGTGTTACTCATTACATACATTTCACAGACACCTTAACCTTTTGAATATTAATTTCCCTCTGCAGCTTGTAGCTAGGCGGCATAATTTTTTTCTTTCCATTCCTGCTTCTTTCTTTGCCTTCATTTTTTTTAAAGTCTCCCAAACAACACTTCCGTTAAGCTATTGAGTGGATGTGAATTCTGAAGGAATATTGATTCATTTTCTAACAAAATAGTTACCGGAAAGCATTTTTTTTTAAAAAAAGGTAGATCATAATTTCAGTAATATTACGCGCAACACTCTATGTACTCTAAGGTTATGTATGTGCAAAATACAGATTTATATTATGAATGATGCATGAAAACCCTGGGTTCTTGGATTACTCTAGACAGAAGTCCTGGAACAGCTGCAATTTTAAAACACTAATATGTAAGTGTTTGTCATTTTAAGATATGTAAAGTCCCATGTTTTCCAACTGAAGTCAGAAAAAAGATATTTTATCAGAATCTAAGATGGACAAGAATTAGGTACTTTTTATTAAATATTTATTAAATATTTTCTGCTAAATAATTGATAAAGGAGTTTTTGTTTTTCAACTAAAATATGGCAGCTGTTTTTTCATGTGACAATAAATAAAGAATTTTTAAACATAGACAGAATATTAGGATTTGCCTCTCTCACTAACATAATCAAGTAAGATTAATGTGCTATGTCCTATGTCAGATTCATGAGATAAAGTAAATGTGTTTGCTGGTGAAATTATTTTTACAGGTAAGTGAGAATGTCAGAAACAAAATAAAAACCATTCACAGAGAGTTTTAACACGCAAAAGGAGTCAATATAAAGTTAGGAGCAATATATAACATTTGTGAAATAAATGATGCAGATGTTTTCACATTTCAGGTTTAGTTGAAAACATACTTTGCCTGATTCTGAAAACCCTTACTCTTCTGAGCAAATTCCACTGGGACTTTTCACATGAGGGTTTGCTGAATTAGGGCCCACTATTTGGAAACCTACTGCAGAAGTTTCTGTTAGAAAGCAGAACAGAAAAAGCAGGTCAAAAGTGCCTTGAATTCAGTGGGACTTACTTGCATGTATAAGGGTTGCAGGTTCAGGTTGAGGCCCTTTGACTGCAGATCTCTTAGAATATAAATAGTCTCTAAGGACCTGATAATGCCTGGTGCTGCGTAACTCAGAAACGACCAAAAATGCTATCATGACAATGCATGAAAAAGTAGCACTCATCATGGTTCATTCCATAGAAATTTTATTATGCTATCTTGTGTTCTCCATCTCTTTGTTTTATCTACCTGTTATCTCTGATTTTACTTATATTGCAAACTTTTGGGGCTAGGATTCTTTTCATTATGTGTGCGTGTGTGTGCACATAGGTACTGATAGGAGCCTCTGGGCACTGCTGTAGTTAAATAATAATCATATGCTTGGGACATTTCTGCAATGGCATCAACCTTGCTTGCCAGCTACCAGAATTCACTATCTCTATTTTTAATTTTCGTAACCTGGAGATCTGGTATGCTGTATTCAAAGTCATTTCCAGAGCAACTGCCTGTTGGAGTTGGTAGTTCTTCAAATGAATTTACAGTACAATAAGAGATAAGGCCTCTTTTGCAAATATGGAAGCATCAGAACTTTTACTGAGGGTTCCAGCTCCCTCCTCTTCTCCTTGTACAGTATGTGTGAAATGGATTGTTCCCCTATTATTTTCATTGCTGATTGCATATCCACTAGGAAATCCTTGGACATGAGGTATTTTTGTGCATAACATGGAAAATATCTGTAAGCTGATTTAGATTTTTTTACTTAGTTGAGCATAAAACAACTGAGATTTAAAGAATCGCTGTTATAGCAATCTATGAATTAAACTGGCGTCTTGTCACCAGGTAGAGTTTCATTGAAATATCCCAATTTTTTTTATTTTTTTTAACCAATTATTGGAAGAAAAGTATTTATTTCTTTTACTGCTTTTGGAAAACTGTATTCACAACATAATCTGAGTTAGAAATCATTCTCACCACCGTATAAAGGCACATTTCCATTTAGAAAACGTGAGCAGAAAATGTTCATGATCACAGGATACTGTGGTTTTGCTTGTGAGAAAAGAAGGAAAAAAGTAGAAAATAAATATCCAAGTGTATAATTTATGTTAAATGAACACAAGATAATTGTGTGCTAAAAAAATAAATCAAGTAAACCCACTTGACTGAAACTTACATGGATTCTCTTCTTAGAGAAAGAACCCTCATAAACCACAGCCCAATTATTCAATTTCCCTTACTAATTATGGAAACTACTCATTTCTTGGCCTCAAGCAGTAGATGATGTATCTCTGAAGGGCAACAGAAGATTTGTCAGAATCTATGGCTCTCTTTATTTAATGAGTATCTAGGAAATAAAAATAAATACTTCTGAAGTTCCAGTGTTACAGGTAACTGGATTTTAGGTTAGACTTGACTGTTATGTTTTTCCTTTTCATCTAATGAACATTGCAACTCTAAGTATTTTTCCACATTAAGAGGGTGGCAAAGATATTAGTCATTTAATAAAGTCAGAACCAAATGCAAATAAAGAGCAAGTGTGTTACTAGCTCTAACGTGGCCACAAACCATCCCTCACTGCCATGTACGAGCTGCGTTATTTACCACTCCTTGGGGCCACTAATTGGCACTCCCCAAGAAACACAAAAATGCATGCTTAATTAGGAACAGCACTTAAAAACATGCTTAACTTGACCTCTCTGAGATTTAAGCATGTGTTCAAGGACTGTTCTGAAATGGGGCGTGTAGAAGGGCTCGGCCGAGGCTCGTCCCTCCGCAGGGCTGTGGGGTATCCCACCGCCTCGCAATAATTCGCTATCGGCCCAGGCCCTGGGTCAGGGCGGGGCAGTAAACAAACAGTCAGGAGCTCAGGCCTTAGGCAGGGGCTGAGCCAATAGTTCAATAGAAGCCGAGGCCCTGGGTTCAGGGCGGGGCAGCAAACAGTTAAGGGGCTGCGATGGAGGCGAAATCAGGGATGAATCGTCAGTAGTAGCCCACAAGTCCCAGGAACTGGCGTACTTGGCGCTTCGTGGTGGGTGGTGGGCGTGCCGCCAGGGCCTGAACTTTTCCCACGAGAGGTCTCACCTGTCCCCTCCCGATAGTGTACCCCAGGTAGGTGGTCTCCTGCCACCCAATACAGCATTTTTTTGGATTGTCCATTAATCCCGCTGCCCGCAGGGACCTCAGGACGGCCGCTACCCATTCCAGGTGGTTCTCTCAATGGCAGCTGTAAATAACGACATCATCCAGGTACGTGGCTGTGTACTCTCGATGAGGTTGAAGGAGGCGGTCCATCAGCTGCTGGAACGTTGCCGGGGCACTATGGAGCCTGAAGGGCATTCGAGTGAACTGGTAGAGGCCCGTGGAGGTGGCAAATGCGGTCTTTTCCTGAGAGGCGGGGTCAAGGGGGATCTGCCAGTATCCTTTGCTCAGATTGAGGGTAGTGAGAAAGTGGGCCTTGCCTAAGCGGTCCAGCAGTGCATCGACCCAAGGCATCGGGTACGCGTCGAATTTCAAAATGGAATTGACGCATCAGAAATCAATACAGAAGCGCTGCGTGCCATTCGCTTTGTGACGGTTCAATAACCCCCAGTGCTAGCATCGCCCGGACTTCCTCCTCGACGACCTGCCACATACCATGTGGCAAGGGCCTATTTGATTCCTGGATCACCACCCCCGGCTCCATCTGGATGGTATGGTAAACGAGGGTCGCGTAGCCCAACTGTGTGGTGAACGTTCTGGGGAATGCCTGCAGGAGCATCCGGTCTGCTTTCGCTGCTCCTCCGTCAGGGATTCTCCGAGCTGAGGCATTGTGGAGTCCTCGGACGGGGTTACACGGGGTCCTAACTCGGGCTCCGGGGGACAGGGATTAATTAGAAGGCCTTCTCGTTCTCGCCAGAGCTTCAGTAGGTTAATATGGTATCGCTGGGCTTTTCTTCGCCGGTCCGGCTGGTTAATCTCATAGGTGACCGGCCCGACCTTCCGAACCACCTCATATGGCCCCTGCCACCGGGCCAGTAGTTTTGACTCGCTGGAGGGCAGGAGGAGCAGAACCCGGTTGCCGGGTTCGAACTCGCGGATTCGGGCCTCCCGGTTATACGTTTGGGCCTGAGCTTCCTGAGCCTCCTTAAAATTCTCCCGAGCTAGAGCTCCTGCTTGCGTGAGACGTCCCTGAAGCTGGAGGACGTACTGCAGAAGGCCCTGGGCTGGTGACAGTGCTTGCTCCCATGTCTCCCTCATGAGCTCCAGCAGCCCCCTGGGACGATGGCCGTATAACAGCTCAAAGGGGGAAAATTTCGTGGAGGATTGAGGTACCTCGTGGACAGCCAGGAGCAAAGGCGGGAGCAACTGATCCCATCGGCGCAGGTCCTCTGGGGAAAACTTTCGCAGCATGTCTTTCAGGGTACGGTTGAACTGTTCCACCAGGCCGTCGGTTTGCGGGTGGTAAACGGAGGTGCATAGTTGCTTAATCCCCAGGAGGTTGCACACCTGCCGCAGCAGCCTGGAGGTGAAGTTGGTGCCCTGGTCAGTGAGGATTTCCTGGGGCAAGCCCACACGGGCAAAGACCTTGGCGAGTTCATCAGCGATGGCCCTGGCGGTGATTCTCCAGAGCGGGACGGCTTCGGGAAAACGGGTAGCATAGTCCACGATGACCAGGATGTACAGAAACCCTGCCCTGCTTCTTGGGAGAGGTCCCACCAAATCCATGGCCACTCGCTCAAATGGCGCTTCCACAATGGGCATGCGGATCAGGGAGGCCAGGGCCGTTCGTGGGGGAGCAGCCAGCTGACACTCCGGACAGGAACTACAATAGTTCCGTACCTCCTGGTGCACCCCAGGCCAGAAGAATCGGGTCAGAATTCGGGCAAGGGTCTTTTCCTGACCCAAGTGCCCTGCAGCCGGGACATCATGGGTGAGTTTCATCACCGCTCGTCGGTGGTACCGAGGCACCAGCAGTTGGGTCTGGACCTCTCCGGTGCGGGGATCTCGGTCCACCCGATAGAGGTGGTCGTGGTGTAGTTCAAAATGGGGCCAGACCTTGGCCCGGCCTGGATCAATCAGAGCGCCATCCACGGCCGCCAGCTGCTCATATGCCCGACTAAGGGTAGGGTCCCCTCTTTGGTCCCGGCAGAAGTCAGTGCTGACCCTGGGGTTGTCAGCAGATGTTGGCGGGGGGTCCTCGGTGGCTCCTTCCTGCCTACTAGGGTCCGGTTCTTCCGCCTCCTCTGCGGGGTCCTCGCGGCAGTCCCCTTCCAATGCTGGGGTGATGTCGGGGCTTTCCTCGGCGTTTAAACGAAGGAAGCCAGGGAACTCTGGCCAATCACGACCCAAGATCACGGGGTAGGTGAGTCGCGGGGCCAGGCCAACCACCATCGTCCGCATTACCCCATCCACGTTTAGTCGGACTCGGGCACTGCTGTAAGGCCGGACGTTACCATGGATGAACTGCAACTGGATGGTTCCCAGGTGGGGTCTGCCGGGAGGCCTAAGCTTTGGCGGACTAGGGTCTGGCCACAGCCAGAGTTAACCAGGACCCGCGTCAGGCAGTCCCCGACAACTACAGGCACTGTGACCTTGGTGGCCTGAGGCAGTCGGGCGCGGTTTTCCCCTGAGCAAACGTGCCCAAAGCTGCAATCCATCTCGGTGCAGTCCCGTTGCAGGTGTCCATGTTTCCCACAGGAGAAGCAGGGCCCGAGTTCTGGTCATCCGGGCCGGGCCAAGCCCCCCCTAGCCCCTGGGGGGGCTTCGAGGGACCCGGCCGCTCCCTGTCTCCGGGCCCACGGGGGCTTGTCGAGCTGGTCCCTCGGGATGTCTATAACGGGGCTCCTGCCTCCGCGGAGGATTTCGCAGTTCGATCTGGGCGCTCTCTTCCTCTCTAGGTTAGGGCGCTCGAGACCTGGAGAGTGGCCCTGAGTAGCCAGTCCGACCAGGGCTTCCGCCGCAAGGAAGTCTTCCATGAGGGCGACAGCGGCGGCTACCGTTGGAGGCCGATGACGGAGGACCCAAGCCCTACCCCGCGACGGGAGGATATGGACAAACTGTTCCAGGATGACTTGCTCAGTGAGCTCATTGGGGTTCCGCCTGTCAGGCTGCAGCCACCGCTTGCCCAGGTCTCTCAGCTCCTGACCCACCAACCGGGCTCGGGCACCCGGGGTGTAGGTCAGACTCCGGAACCACTGCCGGAAGGTTTCCGGGTTGACGTCTAAGGCGTCTAGAAACGTTGCCTTTACCCGGGCATAGTCCTGGGCGTCCTCCGCGGATAGCCCCCGGTACACAGTTTGGGCAGTCCCCGTCAAATAGGGGGCCAGGAGGGTGGCCCACCAGTCAGGTGTCCACCCTGTGACGTGTGCCACCCTTTCAAAAGTCACCAAAAAAGCTTCGGGGTCATCATCCGGTCCCATATTGGTCAGCCGCACGGGCGGCATGGGACGGGGTGACCCGGCCGTGTCTCCCGGCTGGGCCTCCGTGGGGCGAGGCAGTGCCGTCGCCAGCTGCTGCAAGCATTGCTGCTGGAACTCTCGGTTCTGCACGTTCAGGTCCCGAATCAGCTGCTGCTGCTGTGCTCCCAGCTGCTGGACGAGCTGCTGTTGCTGTTGGAGCTGGGCGGCCTGCTGCTGCTGCTGCTGCTGGAGCTGGGCGGCCTGCTGTCGCCCCTGACTCTCTGCCAGGAGTGTAAAAAGTTTGGACAAATCCATGTCTCCTGCGGGGGACCGAGACCCTTTCTCACAGCGGTCAAGGGCTCGTGCCCACATCCTGGGCAAGGTCCCCACTTCTGGTACCACCTGTAGAAGGGCTCGGCCAAGGCTCGTCACTCCGTGGGGCTGTGGGGTATCCCACCGCCTCACAATAGTTCGCTATGGGCCCAGGCCCTGGGTCAGGGCGGGGCAGTAAACAAACAGTCAGGAGCTCAGGCCCTTAGACAGGGGCTGAGCCAATAGTTCAATGTGAGCCCAGGCCCTGGGTCAGGGTGGGGCAGCAAACAAACAGTCAGTATCTCCTGGTTCTGAGCGTCTGGAGCGAGGGGGAGACTGCCACCTGTGAGTGGGGTGGCAGGGGGGACGCAGGCCCACCCACTCCACTGCATCCCAGCCCGGGGCCCTAGCAACAGCAGAAGACTCGCTGCTGTGTCAGTGGGGATCCTGACCGCAACACACTGACATTGGTTCTGGCAGTGCTGCGGCCAGACCAGGGTCGGCTGCCCCCGGGCTACTTCTGGACTCCCCCTCGTAAGGTACCTGGGTTAGTGCGGTGTCCTCGGAGGTTTCCAGCACCATCGGTTCCTCCGGGTAACTGGTGAGGGGTAGGCTCGGCTGCTCCTCGGGGTAGCTGGCAAAGGGTAGGCTTGGCTGGCCCAGCCAGTCCTTGGGTCGGCCGCAGCCTGCCGGCGTCTTTCAACCCGGAGCTAGGCCACAGTCATCTGGCCTCTCCGGCGGCTGTCTTTCAAGTGAGCTGTGCAGTTGGGCTTTTATACTTCCTGTCCTGCGCCGTGACCTCTGGGGGGCGGGTGCAGGATCCACTGGCTCCGCCCACATTGGTGCTAGGGGAGGCTCATCCCTTCGCGGGGCTGTGGGGTATCCCACCACCTCGCTACAGGGCCCCTGTGAGCAAGTGGGCAGGGAATGGCCAGAGACTAGTGAGGAATGGGTGAAACCAAACATGTGCCATGTGCCAAGTCTTCACCTTTCAAATTGCCAGCAATGAAAGCTGAGCCAGCATAATGCAAGTAGTAAATTGCATGCTGTAAAAGGCTGCAGTAAGTTACTTCTGCCCTGGAGTGAGGAACCAGGCAATAAATTGTGATTCAGCACCTGTTCGAGGGTGGTGCATCTATGTGCCACCAACTTAATATGATCTGGGTTACTTTGACAATCAGGGTCCAGACACTCCAGGAAGAGAACAGGGGGACTGAATCCCAAACAATAAGTTATTGATTCAACTGATTGTATATATTATTATTATACTATAAAGTGTATTGAGTAAGATCCTTTATGAAAGCCAGTGACACAGGAGTGATTAATATTATTGCACGATGTATGTGTGGTTAGCATGTAGAGTTAAGTTGTGCTATAGCAATTTTTGTTATCAGAAAGGGGTCACAGTGCAATGAAGTTTGCACCGCGACCCCTTTCTGACAACAAAAATTGCTACATGGCCCCAGGAGGGGGGCTCAAAGCCAAAGCCCAAGGGCTTCAGCCCCAGGCGGGGGGCCTGTAACCTGAGCCCTGCCACCCAGCGCTGCAACCCAAGGGCTTGGGCTTTGGCTCTGGGCAGTGGGGCTTGGGCTTCAGCCCCAGGCCCCAGCAAGTCTAACACTAGCCCTGGCGACCCCATTAAAAAAAGGTCGCGACCCACTTTGGGGTCCCAACCCACAGTTTGAGAGCTGCTGTGTTAGACCAAACAATTTGAGTAGAGCAGAGAAACAGGTTTGTCTGAGACAAAGGAATGTGCATTTGCCAATCTGCCAGGGTCAAGCTTTGCAAGGAAAGGACAATAGAAGTACATTTGCATCTAAAGTAAACAAAGTGGTCAAGCTAATCAAGCAGAGGGTGAAAGAACAGGTTTGGTGCCTCCACCCTGCAGAATAAGCAGCAGGGGAGAAGAACTTGGTCTGGGCTAACGTGTCAAAAGAATGTATCTCAAAGGTTTACTGGACTATAAAGAGAAGGGGAGAGAACCCCGCAGGTAACCATCACCTTGGAGAATAAAGAAGCTAGAGCTTTGCATCAATGAAAGAAAGGTCCTCCTGCTAAACTAGTTGGAGAATTATGACAACTTGGTTGGAGTAAGAAATTGTGTTAAGCAATGCTATATCTTCCTAGAATTAAATTTCAGATACTAGAAAGCATGTTAGTTTTGTTTTGTTTGTAACCTTTTCATATCTCTTTCACGCTTGCTCAAAGTCACTTAAAACTATGTTCTTTGTTAGCTAACTTATTCTCAGTTTTACTACAAACAATCTCAGGACTGTGTATTAAAGTGGAGTGTATAACCCCAGCTGAGCTAACAAGCTATGGTGCCTCTTTGGAGACAGCAGGCTTGGTGTTACCTCTGTGAGGAAGAGGGACTGAACACTGTATGGGAGACAGTTTTGGGAAGATTCAAGATTGAGTAACTGTACTGGTGGAAGCCCAGTGAGGGACCTTTGTGCTGTGGGCCAGTTGCTATTGTCAGAGCTCTGAGCCAAACTGTAAGCCTAAAGACACCCAAAGTTACAGGGCAGACAGTGGCAGAACCACTGGTCTGGATGAACTCGCAAAATGTCACAGGACAATGTCTCAGATTCATTATTTAGAACTACTGATTGCCTGAGTGGTAGTGTTGTTGCACATGCCCTTAAAAGTTTGTGCATAATTTTTCTGTCAACCATTTTGCAAGCAGTTTCAACAACGCTCACCTCATTTTGTCTTTCTACTACTGCTTTTTCAGTCAACTGTTTGTTCATCTCTCACAAATTTTCTTCCTAGAATTTTATCAGTTGTTCAGGAAATTGTCAGGATTCTTTGTTGGTTGTGTTTTGCGTCAGAAACATTGTAGCACCTGTTGATCAATGAGTGTTTGATCACTTTAAGTACTATTATCATAAATGTAATCTCTTCTTGTTTCAAAGTATTATTCCCTTCAGACATAAAGATGGCTGCAGAGACATTACTTTAAACAAATAAACACTACCTTCCACCCTCCACAATACCAACCTGCATCGCAAAGGAAAATTCTTCTAGTTATTATTAGCCTCTCTCTAACCAAGCTTTTCTGTGAAAACGTTATTGACAATGTAATTGCTAACTGCAGAAGCAAATCTTATCTGATTACATATTTGATAGATCTCAGTCTGTATAATTGCCAGCCCCCTAAAAGGGTTGGGAAATTCTACCTGGAAAGCAACAGGTGAACAGCTGACAGCTAAGGAAAATGGCGTGGGATTAAGTCCTCCATGCCCAGGTGTTGTTTTGACCTAATGGTATGAGGTGGAACAGTTTCCCACTTTGGTCCATAAGGGGTTAAAGAGCTTCTCTGGGTACAATCAGCCCAACTTGGTGCATGTGTGAGGCCTGTTGCACTTGGAAGGGGGTGGCTCCTTAAAAGTGAGGATGCAAAGGGAAGCAGAGCTAGTGCTCAGAATTTCCTTGCCCTACAGAGCATGGGCTGCTTAACCAGGAAGCAGCTGAAGAGCCTCTGCTGCCTGGAGAGGTAGAGGGACCATCATTAATTTACTTTTCTTTTAATTATAGTCCAGCATGTTTTAGCTTGGGCCTCTCATACACACAGGGGAGTAGGAATCCAGCCCCCTTCACCCAGACTATTTACCTGTTGCCTTGTAAGGAATCATGGTTGTGAGCGGAGACTGTTTTGTGGTCTGAAGGATTATTTTGTTTGCTTTTTTCCCCCATTTTGGACTTTGGTCATCCCTTGAAGGTAGACCGCATCCTACACTCCAGACTGGAACTACGATGACACCTGCAGCTGGACAGGGATGTCACGTATGAGAGAGGTGCACACCCTCACCTCATGGGGGAGCCCGAGTGATAGAATCTGCAATAGGATATAATTTGAGGGAAGAATGAAGGAGTAGGAGCCTTGCCAGGTTTGCTAGTCTTGCAACTTGCAAACCCAAATGAATTTAATTCAAATGGGAATATTTTAGAGGAAAAAACAAGGTAGTAAGAAATAAACAACCAACAATAATATAGTTTGTATTTTAAAAAATCAGTTTATGAGAGATGGTTTAAATGAATGATAGAGAATGCAATGTTGAAACTGAAAGTAAGTAAATAATCCCTCTCCCATTCCCTATCAAAACAGTACAGGATAAGGATTAGAGATGCAGGATATTCTTGGTCACCTGTTGCCTGATTTAACTCATCAAAATGTCAAATACAGTATATTGGTGCACAGTGGTGGAGCACAAACATCTTCCTTTCTGAAAACAAACAATCTAATGAGAAACAACCTTGTATTCTTTTTTTTTTTAAACCAGTTGACAGTCTACAGTATTACTGCCATGTCTGGCACTATCAATGTCAGAAGCTAACTGAATATCTATACTAGCAGAACATGCCCTATATGAAAATGAAACGAGATTTAAAAAGTTCAAAAATAACCCAAACCCACCACAGATCTCTTCTTGTTTAAGCATAATGTGGGCTTTGTCCTCTAACCTCTCTCTTAAACTACCAAAACAGAGTCACTGGCTGATGGCATATTATGCACATGGACTACTACAACACAAATATGCATAGCTTGTGCACAGGTGGAAGCCAGACTTTGTTTTGGTGATGTGAGGAAGGCAAGAATGGGAGGTGGGGAAATCATCTACATTTGCTGTGAAGAGACCCATTGCACTGGGCTTCCCCGTCCTCACTGCTGATTATTCTTACCATTCCTCTGCCGTCACCCTTCACTTCACGTTCACATTTCTTCTTTAGCTTTTTCTACAATGAAGAAAGCTTGAGTACATTGTTTTAGCTGAAATTTCACAGGCAAGGGTGACATCAAGCCAAAGCAAGGTTGGTAGTTCCTGTTGGCTATTTAACAGCTTGAACTTTTCACAGTTCATTCAATAGTGGAGAAGAGATTGATAGACCTTAATGGTGTTCAGCATTACTACTGCTTGCTCCTAGCA
The DNA here is from genome assembly GCF_028017835.1 of Emys orbicularis. Taxonomy (NCBI): domain Eukaryota; kingdom Metazoa; phylum Chordata; order Testudines; family Emydidae; genus Emys; species Emys orbicularis. The sequence continues at coordinate 58,584,898 of NC_088688.1, read as the reverse complement.
ATGCTCAGAATACTGTATTGTGTCTAGATGTTGCCTGAGCTACAGATGTGCATTATGGATTTCAGACATGCCACACTTACTCTCCTATTTGCAAAAGACCATGTGCTTATGAATAAATACTGCATGTATATAGCACTTTATGAACACTATACAAAAAAGCATTTATATAGTGCTTTTCAGACACTGTAGAAGAAAGTTTCTGAGTAGAAAAAATTAACCCCTTTATTACTAACTGCTTATACTGCCTACTAATGGGACATGTATCCACTGCATTCTACCATTTCATAACGAAACACAAAATATACAATCACAGGATGATCTTGTTGACCATACATTGACTGTTCCTAATCTGCAAAAGTATAGGCTCACATAATTACAATTCTATACCATTGGCTTACATAAGAAATATTCGGGGACCTGCATTGTTTTTTAAGAAAATAATTTCTGGCAAGTGACAGAGGTCAAAACTTACCAATGAGTACATATTCTCAGACCTCTCGAGGTCTGTTCACATTTATGTTCCAGGCAATATTCTTGTTAACAACTTCATAACTGACTATTATCCAAGCCTATTATGAAAAGCTAAGCTACAGTTGTTGAATTTGGGAGGCGTTTTCTATCACCAGATAAAAGTGATATTTCATTGGCAAAAGAAGAGACAATAGGCTCATACGTGATGATCATTTTATGATGTCTTTCTTCAGGCTGACATGCAGCTATACTGCAATTTTAAAGAGATGTTGCTACTTCATAGTTCCTCCATTAAACTAGACATTGGCATATCAATAGCAGCAGCAGCAGCTATTAATTTGAGTTTGGATTATGCTACAGAACCTGTAGATGATGACGCTGTAAGAGCCATATTCACAACTGCCCTACATTTTCTTTCCAGTTTCTTCCTTTTCATTGTGTTTAGGTGCCTCTCTAGACAGTGAGCTTTGGTTGGAACTCAAAATCAAAACCTTTTAATACTTTTCTCCCTTGAATCATATTGGAGATATTATAAAAAGCAAGAAATCTCCCACAGCCTGATTATAATACCCCTAGTTGTAACGAGCAATGCCTTACTCCACTGGAACTGCTGCAAAAGTCACACTACTGCACACTTTTAAAAGTGTGAATAAAGGTATCAGAATCTAACCAAAAAGGAATAAAATCACTTTTTAACTTCTGTGTTCACTGACAAAAGTCTTTTACCCTCCACTACTTGCTACACTGTATACAAGAACTTTTCAGAAACACCACTTACATTTTTCGTATATTAAAAATTCCTTTAAAATGCAGTTTCCATTCTTCAGTGCCCTTCAACTTTTTCTTTGAGGGAAAAAGTCCATATAGTTTGGGTCTAAAAGTGCTCTTTAAGGCTGCTCTCCTCCTACAGTATTACAGATGCTGTTCTAGGAATGTCTATCTTGTCACATTGGCCTTGCCTACACTAGGAAAATTAGAACCTGAAATTCACGACCAGTTTGGTAGTAGGAATGGTGAAAGATGTAGTATAAACAGAGCTCTGATGTTTTTACTATTGTGTCATCTAAACTTGCTCTGAAGAAGGCTAGAAGACATGGTGCTTAAAAACAAAGGACCTAGGTGCTCAGCATGTTTAAAAATCAGGCTTCTTACACATACAAATATGGCTTTAGGATCCTAACTGCAGGCACCCATGTTTTTAAAATCTCTATCAGTGAGTACTGATTGGATGATCCATCCAGTCAAGAACTATGACAGCCAATGAGTCTTCAGAAGAAATGAGGACTCTATAAACTCCATATTAGGACTCCTAAACCTTTGAACCAAGACAGGATGAATCAATATAGAACAGAAAACATTTTTTACTGTTTAGAGAGCCTTTTCTCTCTCTCTCTCTCTCTCTCTCTTTTTTAAAAAACCTTATGTCTTCATGACTTCATGCTTCCTGAATCAGCACTGAAGTAGGAGCACTTAAAAAGCATTTTACAATGTTGTTGGCCGGAATAAAGAAATTCTGGAGAACTCAAAACAAACTCGATCTTGCAAGATTAATGGGGTGATCAAATTAGCTCCCAAATTCTTGGATGCTTTTCAAAACCAAACCAAACCCCTGGGCCCTTTTGAAATTCACCATAATTCTTCTGAAACCACACTCTGTACTCTGGCCCCTACAGCTGCAGGTCTAGTTCAAATATTTTGGCGACAGCTACAAAAATAGTCCAAATCCACAGCTAGCTATATAAATAGCCTAAAATATTTCACCAGCAAGGAACACAGTGTTGCCAGAAATTCAGATATGAAAACCATAGTGGTGAAGGACACCATGTATAAAGTACCTCTCTGTAACAGACTTTTTAGATTTAGTCTAGGGTTCACTTAGAGGGAGATGAAAAAGTTGCTTAGCATTAAATAAAAACAAGACACTGGAGGAAACAAACCTCAAAGCACAACATTTAATAATGGCCTTAGGCTATTCAGAGCTTTACTGAAACAGAGAGTCAAGTTTTCTGCTGAAGGAAGTTGAATATAATGGAGTTGCACCTATTTACATCAGCACAGAATTTGATCCAATATGATTTCATCAGACAGCAAAGATTTACATCTTTAAAAAAATATGGTGATAACCTCCCTGGGAAATCATCCTCATTGGACTTTAATAAATATTTATTTCCCAGACAAAAATAAAGCACATGCTATTTGGGGAGAAGGGGAGGGGGCTGGGGAGGAGGGAAGAAAAAAATCTTTGTTTCCTTAAACCTCAGTTTTTTGGACTTTCAGTAGTTTAAAAGCAAATTAACTTAACATGTTTCAGAAAACTACAAAAGGAGAGAAGCTCAATATTAGCTTCAAGGAAAAAATAATAGTCTGAAATGTATAAATGTTTTACCAGGTAGCTCATTGCATAAAAACAATGTGCTAATTTAAAAAAAGGTAGCAGTGTACACAGTTTCTCCATCAAACACTACAGGGGAAGCACACCTGGGGCACCATCAAGTGGCATAAATGCTCTAGTACTCATTTTTAAAATCTGCATAATTCTTCTGAACATCTGAAGGCCTGGAAAAAACACATGGTAGAATAGTGATGGAATTACTGCCTCACATTAAATATTGCTTCAACATACACAGATATATAAATATAATATATATGGGTGGGCAAAGAACTGTGTTTGGTTCATTCATATTCTGTGTTCAGGAATGAACAAGTGGCATGGAGACAAAGGGAATGCCCATGGAAAAGCAATATATCTGAGCAATGGTGAAATGTACCGTAACCAATCTATATATTCGTTTCTTGTAGGATAAGCTAAAATACCTTAAGGTGGCAAAATTTATAAAGAAATCTGTAGGATTTCAGAAAGTTTGCTCACTTTGAACTCCAAAGATTGAAAAACAAAAGAATTAATACAGAAAAAACAAATTCCTGTAACTCATTTTAATTTAATTTCCATGGAGAGTCATCACAGTATTCCAGTTATGTTTGGATTCTTGGCTTCGATCAAAGCAAAAATATCTATAATTTAATAATCACAGCTAATTGCATAGTCATATTCTTCTTTAATAGTATTAGAAGGCAAAATGTAACAATATTCATCCTCCTTTTCATGTTTTCATTTTAAGATTAATTACTAAAAGATATTCAGTGCATTAAATGCTGCTTAGAGACAGAATCACCCACATACTGCACTATGCTGTGCCTCCGAATTTCTGTAACAAGCCTTGCTGTCTCCTCACAGGCTGTATCATTCTTCCATCTCCCCCCTCTCACTCACTCGCCGCCCCCAAATGAGCAGTAGTGAAAACTCAAGGGGAGAAAGTGAAAAGTTGCACAAACCCTTTGTTCTGGAAAACTGACTCTTTCACCCAGTTTTACATAAAAGATACAGGATGCAGCTTCATGACCTTTTTGGTATATTATTCAGTTCAGCACAAATAATTAATACAGAACCACCAAATGAGGCAATTTTTCACAGTAAACCCTCTTGCTTTTTAAAGGGGAAGTAAAAGCTTACCCATTCTGAAAGGTGTTTTGTTTTGTTTGTTTCTATTGAATGCTCCTTGACTGTACAGCCCAAAAGGGCATTCCTATAGGAACTTAAAGGCAAAGTAAAAAGAACACAAACAAAAAAATGACATAAAAAGCCTTGCTTGGATTTGACTGATGCACTCTCATACTTGAAGTTCACTCACAGCTTTATGCAAGAAGGCCTGGGTCACTCCATCCAATCCTCTAATGAGACTGGGCATGAACACTTGCAGCTTTGTAGGCCTTGCTTTGATCAGAGGTTGGGAAACACTTCTGACTGATAGACTTCAGAATCAGATCTAAACTGAAAATAACATGCTCGATTTGGCTTCTGAAGGTGGGTTGAGCAAACCTTTGTGATGTATTGGAGCATTTGCTGAGTGTAAGTGCACGTGGTGTGTTTCCTATTTCTGTCGGCAAATACAAATTTTTCACTCAGCAGGCATAATCAGAGCTAACTCGAGAGGAGAAATAACAAAAACTCAACAGCCCTTAGCAACTCAGCATGGCATAGAGGGATTTAAGACTTTAGCATTTTATCTCCATCAGTATGAAAATGTATGAGGAAATCTGAACTTTGGAAGTGCAAATAAACACATTTAACACATTATAAACCACCTATTATACCAATGACTCCTGGGTTTTTTTCTTTGCTATTTTTTCCCTCATCAGACTCCCTTGTGATTTAATAAAGCAGGTTCACTAATTTGAGTTTCCACTAACAAGCATTTTACATTGACAGAGCCAGTTTATAAGTAAGAGATGAAGTATTCACAATGTACAGTTAGCACATCTAAATGGATAATGAAGGCAAAATGACATTCTGCATTTAACAATAGGAGATGCAGACAAGCAAAATATCTATTTCCCTTTTATTGGATGAGATATGAAACCAAGGTCCTGACCAATTGTGGTCATGAAAGGTGTGTTAGTCTAGGTGTCCTGATTAAATTCCATGTTAGGCAATTACATGCTGCCAAACTAAAATCCCCCAGTTTCCAGTAAAGAAATTCACTTAACTGCCTAAAAAATTATTGTTTAGAGTTGCTAGTGTAGAATGTCAGCTATATTTCATCCAGAGTTGGTTTCAAAACAGGTGTGGGTGAAGTGACACAAATAAACACAGACCCCAGTCAGTAGCTCTGGCCACGCTCTACTTGGTATGGCCACCAGGGAGTTTTTTAGGTGGAGGGAGGGCAAAGGTGGCTGTGTGTGCCCTCAAGTCTAAGGGGAGCCAATTCAACCCCCAGTACAAATTAGAGCATGCTAAGGGCCATTCTAACCTGCAACAGATCAAGGGGCGATATGCTAGAGAAGGTTTGTTGGTTTTATGCATCCTCCTCCCAGCCACAACCCGGCAAAGTCTCCTAGGCCAGATGGGCTGAGAGGGAGAGGCATATAACTGGCTATACTGATTTTACACCATCTGGGAATTCCCATAGGTAAGAGGAATCCCCTGCTGTCCAGTTAGGGCAGCTTTATGGCCCCTTTGCATCACTGGACTGGTGTGAAAAGGTCAAGTACGAGCCAGGACTTGAACCACAATCTTTTGGGCAGTTTAGGATTTTTCTGGATGAAAGGCATCTCAATGTAAAGCATTGATTTTACACATGGTTAATTAACTATGTATTAAAGATTTTGAAAAAAATATATAGTCCCAAGACAAAGTTATGTCAGAGTTCCATACGTTTTGCCATAGTGGGACAAGATTGTGAACCCTTAGTCACACTGATGAGCAGTTATTCACAGGAATAATTTCACCGACTACACTGTGACTATTTCACTGAGTGATTGCTCACCAGTTTGAGTAAGAGGTTCACAATTTGGTGTGATTTACTGTTGGAACAGAAGAACATTTTTATGAATGAGACTGATCTGTTTCAACACAGTTATGGGTGAAATGATCCCAATAAACAGACCTGAGTCACAAGTTGGTGTTATGATATGGTGTGGTAGGTTTGGATAAGTGTACATGACTTTTCAAGATTGTATTTTTAACTATATACATCATATTGTGTAGCACCTATGAATGCTAATAAAATATTATGGGTGAAATCCTGGTTTCATGGAAGTCAACAGTTTTGCCATTGACTTCAATGAAGCCAGGATTTCTCCCATAATTTTTTTTTAGTGAGTAACATTGTAGTATATATTAGCTTTATATTGTGCTAGAAAGGGCTCTCTAGAATAAGAAAAGTGATTTATAATCTCCCAGTAATTAATGTGTGCACACATGCACAGGAAGATGGGAAAGCAGAAGGAAGATTTTTTTGCCTGGGTGAAATATGTGGTAGTGGACCATGAAAGGAATGGAAGAGGAAGACAGGGAGGTTTTTATCTACAATTAGGAACATCTAAAGCATTGAAAGTTTAACATGGGAAAGAGAGTCTACCTTTCCCACTCCACTTCCACTCCCACAAACCATTTTCTGTTCTCTCCCAGTCCACTGCACCCATCCCCATACCTTCTCCTATATCCTTTATCCCACTTTCACGTCCCCTTCATCTACTCCCTCCAAACTCTAACTGTGTCCTGTCCCCATTCTATGCAGTCACTTCTCTTGCCTCCCCAAAGCTGCATTCTAAGACTGGATGTTACCATCACATGTCCTCAAGTTTGTGTTAGAGCTCTCAGTACCCACTAACCCCTTCAGTATATACTAGAAGGCCCTTCTCCTTAGCAAGACCACCACCAACAACAACATTTGGCATTCATGGCCAAGTCATTAATCATTACAAACATTTTAAAGAGTGAAAGGAAAACCTTCATAATGCTGTACATTTAAAACTCCTTTTCTGATTTTCAGACTTCCCCCAAACACCCTACCTTTGTCTGAGATGCAAGATGGAATGTTTTAGGAGAATTGTTTTCCTTTTAAGGAAATTAAGAGACACGGAGTTAAAAATCAGGCTTCTAATGGGAAACTAACTTCAACCTTAACTATGGAATGACTAACGTGATTTCATAATACAAAATATCAGTGAGAGATTGGAGAGTTCCATTAGTTTTCTACCAAGATTCACCCACAATCACAATAAGTACCATTCTACTTTTTGATTGCTTCCCCTGTTCCTGTTTGAAGAGCTGTTAGGATCAGTACTTATTTTCACTTCCCTGATAGCTGCTCTGTTACTTTCTACTATCAAGTCACACAAAAATATTTTTCTGAGTAGATCTTAGCCACTAATAATTTATAAAGAGCTTCAAATTGAAATTCATCATGGACCTTTCCATAGGTATTAATGGCCAATCAGAACATTTTAAATAAATAGTTCAGAGTTCTTTTCCCTACAAAGCACCCTAATGTTGATGATTGTATTTAACTTTGTGAAAATAAGTATCCTTCCAACTGTGAGTTCCCATAAGCATTCTGCAGCTCTTCTCTTCAATGTTTTATTCTTCCCCAGGTTTTTAAAGCCTGATAGGAGTTTTCTTGTTTGGGGACTTCTAAAACTGTTCTATTAAATCACTGTACAGACAATTCGGCTTATCCTCTTTTTGTTCAGGTTCATCCTAATAGCATTTTATTATTGGTCATGAATTATGTCTAGAAATTATTTAACACTTAGCTGAGCTGTACGGGCTACATCCACTGACAAAGCATTCACATGATTCCTCACATATCCTGTTGGGTCATTAGCTATTACAGGCCTCTAATGAAAAGTGTGATCTGGGAATGTGGCCTAGTAGACAGAGGAATGGATGGGAGTACAGAAGTCTGAGCAGTTATATAAGTGTATCATATGTATTGGAGCAAGTCACTTTTCTGTTACTCCTTTGTAAAATGAGTAAGATAGTTGCCCAGGGCAAAATTTTAAGAAGCACCCAAGGAACTTAGGTTCCTAAATCATGTTTGGAAATGGGACCTTAGCACTTTTGAAAATTTTACCCCTACTTCATGGGGGAGGAGGGTGTTATTAATTAATTAGCATTCGTAAAGTATTTTGAGTCCCTTGCATGAAGGGCACTATTAAAGCATTAATAATAAAAAATAATAATGACTTGGTTTAGTGGCCATAGCAACATTACAAAAATACACAGTTTAACCTGTAGGAATAAACTTGCCACTAAAACTGGTGAATCCTCCATCTAACAGCTCAGTGAAGGCAAGGTAGAACATAGTTCACAGTCTAAAAGAGGAAGAATGGTCTCAAGGTTAAATTACTCATCTGGTACTCAGAAGACCTAAATTCACATCTTAGCTGTGTGCTGACTTTGTGTGACTCTGGGCAAGCTGTTTGGAGGAGATTTAAGTGCCTGAGTCCAATAGACTTTCAACAGGCCTTTGACTCCTAAATCCATTAGGTGCCTTTGAAAGTCTTTGTGCGTCAGTTCCTGAATTGTAAAATGAGGACAATAACCCTTCCTCTTGCTAACCCTTTATCTGTCTTGTGTATTTAGACTGGAAACTCTTTGGAGAAGGGAATATTTCTTAAAATGCCTTTGAATGGTGCCTAACACAATGGGGCCCCAGGCTCAGCTGGGGACTCTTGGTACTATCATAATAATAGTGAGTCCAACATTCCAATGCAACAATGGTGTAACTGAAAGAAGTCACTGATTTCAATAGAGTTGTACCCACATATGCCAGTGATGAATTTAGCCCCGGAGTTTGGAAATGGGCCTAAAGTCCAGCAATTGCTGAAATTTCAGAAAATTTACTAATTTATAAACTATTTTTAAAATTGGTGAATTTTAAAAGCCAGTATTGATCAACTCTGCAATACATTTAGAAATGAAGACATGGGCTATTTACCTTTTTGACACTCTGGGACTCTCTGACCAGTGATAATATTTGTGATTTTAATACACAAAATTATTCTACTCTTGCAAATTTTTATAGACAGGTATACACAGAGGGAGCCAGGTCTGGGGACATACTTAGGAACAGTGGCGAAAAACGGTATGTTAATTAGTAAAGATTGTTGACTTTCACCATAGAGTGCAAAGCATTTATGGTAAAGATAGAGTATATGTAGCAGCACAGCACAATCACTGTGCAAGATCTACCCATCCCTCTACAGACCTTTTGGGAGGAGGTGGGGGAAGGGTCCTTTTAAAGGATAATCCTCCTGCACTAGTGTTGGGATACACTCCTCCATTGCAACACCAAACTAGCTTGCTTTTCTGCAGCCTAGGACTTCAAAGGGTGTGAATGTCTTTGAAGGAGCTCCCCCATCCCACCCCCGCACACACACCAGTAACTGGGAGCCACCACTCCCTTGTAGTTCCAGCCTAGCTTGCCACAGACCCAGATGCAACTGTGAGTCACTTTACAAGGGACCCTAACAAACAAACAACAGCATATTTTGATACTATGTGACAGCACGAAACTTTGGATATGAAATATTATAGGTGCAATTTGTGAGGACACCTTAAAAAAATCTGGCTCTAACTACATATAGCCATTTAATTTAGATTTATAATTGTCTCTGTTAGAAAGTCAGCACTTGCCAACAGTTACCAAATACTAATACTGGAGACATCACACTTTGTTTTCTCCTGTAAATGTTGATTTGACCATGACTACTGTAATAGTTATCTGTATTAAGTTCTATTGGACTACACAAGTGGTTCCCTCCAATTCATCCATCACAAAACCAACTATTGCATGACACAATAGTACAATCCAGAATTATGAATGTACAGAAGACAATCATGGTGTGTGCACTACTGTAGTCATCTTGCTACACTGCAGTTAAATAAACTTGACACACAAAATCTCAGATCTCTCATCAACTTGTTCTGCTTCCGGTGTTTATTTGCAGCAGAATTCCCAAGCATTTTCATAAAAATGTGAATGGCAGTAGGTAGTGCCAATTCTCCAATAGAATGATAATTTTGCTAAATAAGGTTTCATTGTCTTCTAAATAAGAAAAAAAGATAAGTACTTCCTTTTATAAGACTGATTTTCTTGAAACAGTCATTTGAGCCATTTTTAACTTCATCATGTTTGCTCTCTAAACAGCTTTCCCATTTTGATTGCTTCATTAACCAGAACTTCTCCAAATTGTACTCACTAGGTTCTAGGTTCAGTTTTCCATTAATGTAAATCCAGATTTACAACTCTTGGGGTCATACTGAGTTTGTGAAATGTTTTGCTTTCTAATAATTGATTTATCTTTCTTTGCATCATTTTTTCCAGTGTCAAGTAGTATTTAATCTTTCTGATGTTCTTCCGATACATTTGCTTACACACTCATCTAGTTTTACAATTTCAAGGTAGAAAGAAAAAGATTCATATCCCAAAATTGTATTAATAGGAACACCTAGCACAGAGCAGGCACAATTTGTCCAGTTCATTATAAAATGATGCATCAGCAACGTAAGTAAGTGAGAGAGAAAGAAAAATAAGATCTCCCCACCCCTGCTCTACATGGTATTTTCCTTCCTCAAGCAGCAGGAAGAAACAAGAACTGGGAGAGGAGAGAAGGGTTAGTGACACAGCAGTAAGAAGAGAAAGACCTGTCCAAAGAGAAACTAATAGCGCTTAAAAATAATGATCAAATTCTCATTTTAGTTACAGTGGTGCCACTCCATTGAAGTCAATGGGGATTCATTGATATAATAGAGAAAAATGTGGCCTAATATGTTGTAATTAAATAATGCTGGTTTCTGTCTCCTGTGGAAACTGTCACCTTCTTCCACATGGTGATTCTCCCTAGTGTTCAGATTTCAGCCAGTATTATTTATTTGTTGATATTTAAAATTTAGCCTTAGTGATTAAGTATTTTTACTTTTATTTTCTTACAAATATCCAACCTGGAATCTGGTGGCAACTCAAAATGGGTCACCATCCCACTGACTGGGAACAACTGAAGATTTAACTAAGATATACTAGATGGCTTATGGCTCTACATGCTGGTCGTTGTCTGTCTGTATGCATGTTGTGGCCTGCTCTTCCTTCCAAATTCATATCTCTTTAATGTTTTATAATTTGAATGGGTCTATTCAGATGGATACTGCTATCATAGTAGTATCTGGATATATTAGATGTGGACAACAAAGAACTTATATTTGCACCACATGTAAACTTTTTCTTATCCCTCTTATAATCATCCATCTGATATGCTCCTTTCCTGAAACACTAGAATCATAGGAATTCCCAGACTGGATCAGTGTAGTGGTATTCTGTCTCCAATAGTCAATTATATAGGTTTCAAAGGAAGATGCAAGAAACCTCAAGATAGACAATTCTGGAAGAGCATACCAATTGGGTGAGTTTTTTCCTAAACTCCTGAGTTAGTGGTTGGCCTAAGTCCTGAAGCATGATGGTTTATATCTCTTACATTATTTGCAACAGGTTACACAAATTTAAATACATAAAACAACAGATTTATATGTATGACAAAATTAATAAGGTATCGTTAATAGCCAACTGGAGAAAAAAAACATGTTTTAAATAAGCCAATGACTTTCAATTTAGATAAGATTTAAGATCTTTGTAAGCAATATTGTAAATCTGAATAGATCCATGCTAGCATTCCCAAGAAAGCTGTGTCTGGCTAACTGGTCACCAGGAGGCAGGGCCTTCATAGGAGGGAAGCTATCATAATAAAAATACTTACCTCTCATATAAAGAATGGAGGAAAGATGGAAAATCCTCTATAGAGACTCTTGAAGAAAGAAACCTACACCCATGTTAGATACCAGATCCATACTTCCCTAATTCCTGCTAATCTTTTACCTTGCAGCTATAATATCAACATATAATTCTCTAGTAAATATATATTGAATTAGCACTGCATACAAAGTAGTAAATAAATTGAAGAAGGAACAAAACGTGATTGTATCTTGTTTTAATTATTATATTTATTATTTGGGCTCCATTTATGCCACTTAGGCATGTCCCTGTTGGGGGCAATGACTAGCTGCACTGCCCCGGGACAGTGCCAGGAGGAATTCTTCATTCAGTGCTACACCCTCCAGGGAATGCAGCATACTCTCTACTGCATCTCTTGTGAACTCCACTCGCAGCTGCATGGGGGGTCATGGAGTGCAGCCGATATGCAGGAGTGGAAAAGGAAGGTGGAGGGAAAAGTGATCCCACAAAGGATATTTCTACACTGCATCTGGGAGCATGCTCCTGGCCCAGATAGAAAGATGCACACTAGCTCTGCTCAAGTAAGTGCACTAAAAATAGCAGTGTGGACACTGTGGTATGGGCTAGTCACCCGAGACCACCAGAGGAGCTGGGGGGCTAGCCTGTGTGACTGCCCATGCTACATTATCTACACTGCTATTTTTAGTGTACTAGCTCAAGCAGAGCCAGTGAGCGTCTGTCCACCCGGGCTTGGAGGCATGGTCCCAACTACACTGTAGACATACTAGAGCAGCCTGGAGTAATTTGATTTTAGGAATTAAAAGCTTGGTTTTCATCCCTGGAACTTTAGTTTTGCATACTCAGAATTGCACTTGCACATATATGCATGACACATTCCAGTTGCAAACCCATTCACATGCATTTAAATGATTCTAGTACCTCCATAGACACGTGTTAGAATGTGCATGAGCAAACCCCATTTCCCTGTATTGGATTTTGTGAGTGCATGTTCTATCACCTGTGAGTGTGTGGTGAGGAGAATTTAAAAGGCGGTTGAAAGGATTTGCACCTGGAAAGTGCATGTATATGCATTTGCACCATTGCATACATGCAAACAGGCTGGCTAGAGTTTGGCCCCTAGAGTTATTTCATTTGGAACAAAAATATAGTACTAGTAAAAAAGATTTATGGTTATATTGTAAAGTTTTGAACATTTCAATCACCACCAAGTGTAAAAAAATGAAACCTTTTCTATGAAAAATAAAAACAATGTGATGTTTGTGTGACAGTTATATAAAATTCTATAAAAGAACATGCAATAAATACATATTAACATTTTTGTACTAAAGGATTTGCGCAAATTCTAGCATAAACAGGTGAGATTTTTTAATTAAGAGTCTATGAACGTGCAATAGGCAAAACAAGCACAAAGTCATTCAAACACATAGAGTAGAGGACAAAAAGAAGTGTGTTTTCCTATCTCAGACAAGCGTCAGATACAAATAACTGCTCTCCACATACAAACGTTTCTGACTCAGAGGGAAAAAAAGCAAAGGTCTAACTGCCATGTAAACTCATTTTAAATGTCATGTTTTATTAGAACCCAATAAGTGGAATGTCTGTTTTCCCCCTTTGGTTGAGCCATCAAATTTGTCAAAATTTTATGATAATTCATTCCATCATTCCTCAGACATTTAAATGACAGACAGTCCTTGGGAAAAAAAAATCCCTGTAATCCTACTCTTCATGTTAAACTGCCTCCAGAGAGGTTTTTGAAATATACCACATCATCATAGAAGCTAAGCCTAAACTTCCCAATTCTACTTATGATTTGCTGCCTTTTGGAAAATGACAATAAATTGGCTCTCTACTATTCTTGACCTCTTGACTTCTGAACCGTGGCTGCCCAAGCCTTAACTTTGCTTGTTTAAGTCAGTAGCTTTAGTATCATTCTGATCCTCTCCCAGAGGGTCTGGAGATTTAACTCTCCTGAACGGCTAAGCTCCCCCTCTAGTGTTCACTGATCATCACATTATTCCTCTGAGTAAGAAAGAGAGATGCCACTTTGGAGCCTCTCACAGAGATAGATCTGGATTGCTACCCATTTATAGATCTTGAGTATAAGGGCATGAAGACAAAAGGTGAATATAGTTCTAGAAATCTATTCTTACTTGGCTTCTTTTCCTGTCAACTTTATAAGTTGAATCATAAAATAACAATGGAGATGCTATTGTGCAATCAGTTTGAAGTGATGCCTGATCTTAGACAGTAACTAGATGGCAGACAGCATAGCTGAACTGGCAATGTGAGTTTAGAAATCAGAGGATGACCTAATACTCCTTGGCTTGTACATGAGTGAATGAGTTCACATTGGAAACCAAGACACAGAAGTTCTTAGTTTAGGGGCCAGTTAGAAATCACAGTGAAGTGGGGGCTTCTACGATCGCTTTCCTTAGTAAGTCTTGAAGAGACTCCTCTTGTCATTTCAGATTGATAGTGCGTATGTGTATATATATATATATATATATATAAAACACACACCATATATAGATCTGCACGCTCAGTGAGGCTTAGAATTTACTTAGATGAAACAAAAGCCAAAAGGAATATCAGTTATTAGTAATAGTTTTAAAATCGGGGTTCTTGAAAGGTTAAAAGTTCAGTCTCTTTTGTCAGATATAATCTTGAGCCCTCAGCTAGACACAATCCCGAATTTATTGAGCAGTGAAAACATGTAAAACCAAAGCTAGTATCTTCAGATAAAGATACATTAACATATCACCCTGCAAGTCTGTTAATTTTATTTTTAAAGGCACTTTTTTTCCCCGGAGAGTTAAACTAATGGTTCTAAAAGCAAAAAATAGAATATATAATATTGCTGAAAGAGTCAAAGTACAGATGCATATATGCAACACCAAATTATGTCATGGTTTCCCAGCAGTGTGTACTAATTTGAATAGCTTTTCTAAGCGGACTCATCTACCTGTCTCATTTAAATACACACATATATTGTATTTATTGTAGTTTCAACTGCTTTAATATAATTTAAATTACCTATGTCTGATTTAAATCACACAATTTAAAATAATATTTTTTTAAAGAGTCTCTCTGCCCGAAAAGTGACTGTTGGAAACTGAGGCCTGAAACACACATTTGATAAGACCTGATGGGAAAAATGTCAATGGAACAGTTTTCTGTCAGAGAATGCACTGCTGTGAAAATCAAAAACACTTTGGGAAATAGTATCAGTTTTGTCAAAATTTTGGTTTGGAAGAAAAAGAAAAAAAAAGTTTTAAAAAATGTAAAAACATCCCATTTTGATATTTTCAGAATGAAAGTGTGATTTTTTCCTTTCAAAATGACTGTTTCAATTTTTTTGTTTGCATTATAATTAAATTGAAGCAAAGCATTTCAATTTTATCGCAACAAAATATTTTGACCGATCCAAATTTTCTTTTATGCACAATTTTGGAGTTTTGTTCTGAATCTGAACAAAAACAAATTTTGAAATCTTGAGTTCCTCAGCAAAGGAAATATTGGGTATGGAGCTGTATGGAGGACAACTTCATCCTCTGTGCAGCTTTAAACCTTATATTTCCTTAGCAAAATGCTTCCATTATTTAAATCAGAAAAGAATTTCAGAAAGAAAACAATTATAATCTTTACCAGCTTCTAGAAGCTGTTCATTCCAGCAGCGTGTCAGCACAGTGCTGTATCCAGAATGTATTTAGACATAGATGCAAGCTAGTCTTGTCTTAATTCATGTCTTATTGTATCTCATGTACTTCTAGCCAAATGGACAAAGCTTCTAGACTTCATTTTAGCCTCTGTTCAGTCACTGAGAAATTACTGGAAAAAAATGCAAATACAAAATTTATTTCCTGCTGTACAAATAAAGCTTTTAGATGGTGGTAGTTTTGGGGGAGTTGAGGCAGGCAAAAGACATAACTGGGAAGCATCATTTTCAACTGTCTTCATTCTATGTAGAAGTCACGGATGGCCAAAAATCTGAAATAGATTCATCACTGGCTAATGAGGGAAATCAAATCCTCCATGTCAGAGAAAAGGGAGATGTTTTACTTACATATCCTGATTCCAAATATTCAAAGTTCAACAACATTTGATCTGCAAATAATAAGATCTAACTCAAATGTATTTTAATTCCTTTGCACTCACTCACAATGAAGGTGCCCCTTACCTTCCTGCCAAGGTTAACCACAGTGCCAGCATAAAAGGGGAAAGTGCCATGCCTGCAGAAGGGCTGACAAAGCTTACTCTCCACCCTAAAGCAAGGGGGAAGCAGGAACCAGATTGTGAGCAGAATGGTTTTGTTATGTGAGGATGGGCAGGGTGCTGAGAGGCCTCAGAGAGCCTCTGCTCACCCTGCACACAGGGGCGGCGGGGGAGGGGGGGGGGTTGAGGGGGAGAAGAGGGAAGACATGAGCACATATGGGATGGGCTATATATAGGGGAAAAAAGAGAGAATACTTACCTTTCCCTTGAATTCTGGTTATTCCGAACAGTAAGAGTCAGGGGGAGAACAATGAAGATGATTAGAGACATGGAAAGACTACCATGTGAAGAGATCTTTAAAAAAAAATAGTGCTATGTTGTTTAGATAGAAGATGAATAAGAAGAGACTTGATAAAGGGATATAAACAAATGAATGGTAGGCACGACTCTCTCAAAAGACCAAGATGTCAAATGAAACTAAAGGCAACAAAATTAAAACTGCTAATAGGAATACTTTTTATAAAACATCTGATGAGTCAGTGAAACTCACAGCCACAAGGAACTGAAGCTCAGAGATTCCCAAAGAGGATCATGTCTGTGGTATGAATAATAAAATCATCTCAAGTTAATAAATAAGATTAAAATGCATAAAGGGATATAAAACTCTAATGTTTCAGGGAAAAAGTGAGCCAAAAACTGCATAAATTAGGAATAAGCTTCCTCCATGAGCAAGTCATTTCATAATTGTCCATTATGGAGGTACTCGGCACTAGGAACTGGCCACTGTCAGAGACAGCATACAGGAATCGATGGACCCTTGGCGTGATCTGGAATGGCATTTTCTATGTTCTTATGTTCCTCTCAGATTCCTAAGAATAGTTACATTACACCTTTCTTTGGGAGAGACTTTCAGCCTTCCACATCAAATCATCACCCAAATAAATCACTTTTGACTGGACAAAGGCACATTTCTCCTTTTTCACTCAGAAGTCACATCTTGTTAAATATTTCATCAGACTTCAGGTCTCTCAAATTATCTCTCTCATTTACACCTGTAATGACTATATCATCCAGATATCTGGTTAGAGCACATATAATGATATAATAATATTAAATCTGTTGTACATGTGGTTTACACTGATTGTCTGGGAACTCACGGCTTCACATGATCTGTCATGCAATGCTTTAACTATATATTTCTTTATCTATAATCAAAATTACATTTTCTTCCCATTTTCTTTAAATTCACTAGGTATTCAGAAAACATTTCCCTTTCACATTAATTTCTCATGTGTAGATTCCTTATTACATTATAGTGGGCTCCGGGTACATAATAACTTCTTAGGACTTAAATTAAATCCTAAAGTCATTTCTGGCTTGTTTTTTGGGGTGATGACATCTGCTAATGCTCTGTGAACTTTTCTTCCTACTAAAGTAAAATATATCTGACATACGACTCCCATTAATGTGTCTGAGCTTCGTCTATGTATTTAAAAATAGATATTAAGGCTGTATAACAAGAACAGTATCTTTTTTCTTTCTTCACACTTCACAGGAGAAATTGTTTGATTCATTGATAGTCATATTTTTGCCTGTTTTGTTTAGGGTGTCCAGATAGAAAGTGTGAAAAAATCGGGATGGGGTGGAGGGTAGTAGGCGCCCATATAGAAAAAGCCCTGAATATCAGGACTGTCACTGTAAAATTGGGATATCTGGTCACCCTAGTTTTGTTGCATGTGGCTGTGTGCATGTGTGTTGTGTATTGTGACAAAGTTCCTCCTCTATCTTGGTGGGTCCTGCGCTTATTGGCAGATTTTCTTGCCTCAGAGATTCACCATGTGGGTTGGGGAACAGCCCAGAGACCTTCCCCTCTGGAAGAACCTACAGTCCAGGTCAATTGGGAGGTTTGGGGGGAACCCGGGCCCGCCCTCTACTCCGGGTTCCAGCCCAGGGCCCTGTGGACTGCAGCTGTCTATAGTGCCTCCTGTAACAGCTGCATGACAGCTACAACTCCCTGGGCTACTTCCCCATGGCCTCCTCCAAACACCTTCCTTATTCTCACCACAGGACCTTCCTCCTGGTGTCTGATAACGCTTGTGCTCCTCAGTCCTCCAGCAGCACACCCGCTCACTCTGAGCTCCTCACACCTCTTGCTCCCAGCTCCTCACACTCGCACCACAAACTGAAGTGAGCTCCTTTTTAAAACCCAGGTGCCCTGATTAGCCTACCTTAATTGATTCTAGCAGCTTCTTCTTAATTGGCTCCAGGTGTCCTAATTAGCCTGCCTGCCTTAACTGGTTCTAGCAGGTTCCTGATTACTCTAGTGCAGCCCCTGCTCTGGTCACTCAGGGAACAGAAAACTACTCATCCAGTGACCAGTATATTTGCCCTCTACCAGACTCCTGTACCCCACTGGTCTGGGTCTGTCACAGTATCTATGAGGGGGGAAAATATTGTGAGAAAGCTCATCTCGGTCCAAGAGAGGGCTTTTGTGTTTAATTCTGAAGTGGTCAGTTCTGTGGCCATTCTTATGTCTTGCAGGAGTGAATGCTATAGTTTATGTCTAGCTCCTGGGATATGTGTTTCTCCTCCACTCTCAAGCCTCCCCCTATTAGTCAACAATTACACTGAGCAGCTCTCATGAAAGGTGATGGAAATAGAGCCATTCTCGAGTATTGGGAAAGAGACCTTGAATCAGGCTCTGTATTCAATGGAGAGCCTGTGCATAAAGTGAAGCACAGAAGTGATATACTCATAGTAACCTGTGCCGTTAAACGGATGAGCTGCTGCATTTTTTTAAAACCAGTTAGAGTTTTTTCAGGCTATGTGGCTTCATTTCTAGATATAATGAGTTGCAATAATACTATTATGTTTTTCTTCCTCTCTAATTTTGTTAGCAAGTAAATGCTGATCAAGCCGATACACATAAGCACCAAAGCTATCCAATTTACATTAACATGAAAATCCTCAGTTACAAACAGCACTTTATTGTAACAGTTCTCTCTCTGGAAATTCACTGTTTTCCTTCTTGTGGCTCTTACCAGCATGATTCTTCAGAGAATCAATCAAAACAGCTTTTACCAGTGCAAATCAATCACATCCTCATGCCAAATATTGCCTGTTGTGTACTGAAGAATTATGAAGCCCCCATTTGGATTTCCTTAACATGTTTACCTTTCATTTAACACAGAAAGATTTTCAAATAGTTTAGAGGGCAAACACACATCCATCTGCGTTAGCAGCTTCTAGAAGCTACTACTTCTCAGCTATCAGTTTCCAGACCAGTTTTTCAGCAGATCTCTCGCCAGATTCTGACACTAGGTGCTGGCTGGAAAATTAATTGTAAAAATGAACCATTTGTGCTTTTCTAGGAGCCAATAGGAACATAACTGTTCAGAGAAGGAAATTCAGAGACTCCAACAGTTTGGAATAAGATTTTAAATGGCCCTCGTATGGGTACAGGGGGGAGTGCTCAAGGAATTTTACTTTCTCTCCCCTGTGTGTGCTCTCCAAGGGTGCACTTCATCCCAAAGGAGCCAGGAAGGGGCAGAGAGAAAGTCATGCCATGACCCTACTCCACACTCCATTTCAGCATGTCGAGAGGGCTGATGGATTAAAGGAAGCAGTGGGAAAGGAGTGTGACACTCCCACCCTAACTTTTATTGTGGCTCTGCACCAGCCCTTATTTAGGGCTATGCCTATCCGATACCATCTAGCCCTCAAGGAGGAAAGAGTTAAATTCACTTTTTCAATTTCCTTTACTTAATGTGCCACCATGATAGTGTTCCATATGTATGACCAATAATGGGTACTAAGATCAGTTTGGAACTGGGAAATTTGACTCAAAAAGGAAATATAAAGATTTGCCACTCCTCAAGGTTAGAATTCCTTACACGTTCTTCTACTTCTCAAGCTAGTAGAAGGTACATAACATTTGGGAACCTACACATCTCTAAAATTAACTCTGGTTTTGTTCTCATATGCACAGGGCATTCTTCCAACAATGCTAGAGGGGATTACGTCCCTGATAGATATGTTCCTGACTGAAGTACGCTGTAATTTGCAGACAATTTTGCTCCATGAATGGTTATAAAATGCTTAATGGAGCTTCCTTTTTTTGTTAAGTTAACTTGCTGTTATCGGATCCTGGTACAGGGTTCATATTTAAGGGTGAGAAAGATATGGGTATTGAGTTTAAAGGAGATATTTGCCAGCCATGCCTAAGTAATTGGGTTTTTTGTTTTTTGTTTTAATTTCTTTTAAATTCTGAAAGTGAATTTAGTGCCTGTGAAAAATGCTGGATTGACAGCTCCAGAGACTCAAGGCCTATGTTCTATTTATCCACAGAACAAGGCAGTGAAAATGTAAGGTTTCCCATCCCTGTTTTTGATGTGCTTCAACCTTGTTCAGGAAGAACCAACTCCAGGTGGAAGAAGGGAGTTCATTCTCTGTGCTCATTCAGTCCTTGACTCTTTTGCAGAGGTGGCCAGCAAGGATGCGAGCTGTACTAGTGGATGTTGTGCAAATGCACTGATAATATGTTCTACATTGGCCATGGAACATCCTGTATTAGGGATAGTGACTTCAACTCAAACAAGTGATCTAAAATTAAGTCTAGTTGCCCTTACAGCAAATACCAGAAAATAATGTTTCCATTCATTGCAATGGATCAAATTTGACATTGTAAAATAGTAATGCTCCCAATTCTCAGCTGCTGCTAAGGAACTCACAGCACAATTCAGTTGAGTGTGGGAGGTCAAGCTGCCTTTGTTGCTTCATTGATCCCAGGACTGGCTGGTCATCCAACTGCCAGTAGTCCAGCTGGAGATTGACAGGAAGCAGCTATGGATTTTAGTGAGGAGGCATAGGAGCCATAACAACAGTTGTAGGACATTGGAGGATCCCCTAAATTGGCAAGACCACTAATAGAAGTGATGAAGTAGTCATCTCTGTGCCCATAACATCTTGGGCTCTCTCAGAATGCCCCTCAAGCTCCTAAACACTGAAGGCCCAATTCTGCCCTCAGTTACACCAGTGATATTCTCTTTGAAACAAATGGGAGCTGATGCCAAAGACTAACTTGCACCCACAATGCGTGCCCCAAACCCTCAAAATATGTAGCAAAGGACTAAAATTCAGAGTGGTTATTTTTTACCATGCATATACACAATTGCAGGGGCACACATCTTGCAGTTTCCTTACTGCAGCAAAAGTACAAAGCCATATACATTTGGTATTGTCTAGTCATCCTAGTTTTTACAATGCAACGATTACTAAATTTGTGTGGTTTTTTCCCCCCTCAGATTTCAATTAGCTCCAAACCAGAATCCTGAATGTGCTTTCACCCAGGGCACTCACAGCTCACCCTGCCTGGCTGCTGCCACCAGGTTCTTTCTTCTAGCCTTCCAGCTACTTTTGCTGAGACTGCCAACAGATGAACCAAATGAGGCTAATTGTGATGGTAGTTTGTATAATGCTAGCAACTGTTTACTATGAATTGGACTGGATTTGAGACCAGAAAAGCATCTCACTGAGCACTTGTAGGTGGCAATGATCAGATGCTACTGAAATGGATTCTGAAGTTATATACATTGTGAGGCAAGCTGAACACATTCAAATGCCATGACCAGCAGAAACATATTTTACTACTTTTTTAGGTCTAGTCTACACTACAAAGTTAGGTCAAAGTAAGTCCAGTTGTGTTAACGTAATTATGCATGTGTCCACACAAATTTTGACTCCCTCCCACATAAGCAGCCTGTTATGGTGATACAGTAACACCACCTCGTCAAGTGATGCAGAGTCATGGTCGACCTACTTAGGTTGAAGCAGTATGAGTGTACACATTCCATTAATTGGAATGTGTACATTAACAGTCCTCCAGCAGCTGTCCCACAATGCACCTGCCCCCGCAATGGGGCCTGCTCTGTTCGCAGTTTTGAACTCCACTACCTAGGGGTCACGGAGACTAGAAGACTTCCCCCGCAAAGCCCCAATATTATTTTTGAAATGACTTTTCCTGATTGCCCACCTTGGTGTGCACACCTAGCAGCACACCTTTATTGTGTGTGTCTGACTGCCCAAGCAACCACAACCACAGAGAGAGAGAGAGAGAGAAACTGCTAGATGCAGGCAAGAAATATTGTATCTCCTCGGCCTGTAAGGAGAAGATGCTGTGAAAGCACAGCTCTGGACCAGCTGTAGAAACATCAACATCTATGAGAAAATTGCATGAGGGATGCTGGCAAAGGGGCGCAACAGGGATCAGCAGCAGTGCCATGTGATAGTGAAGGAACTACACCAGGGATAACACAAAGCAATGGAGGGCAACAAGAAACCAGTCCTGCCCTGCAGTCCTGCTGCTTTCACATGAACTGCATGCCATACTTGGCGGTGACTCCAGCAGCACCGAGAGACCACTGTGGATACGTTGGAGGAGCCCAAGGTGGAGAGTCCTACCATGAACAGCAAAGAGGGGAAGAGTGGGAGATGCTGCAAGGGACTCAAGCCATGCTGAAAGCCAAGAACTATTTGAATCTCTATAGGTATCTAATCAGTCCCGCCTGGTGAGCACAGATGAGCCTACTGATGAAGGGAGTTTGGGTAAGCGTGTATTTGCTTTATTTCTTATGATTCTTCCCCCCCCCCAAACTTTTCCTTTCCCTCAAACCAATTTCCCTCCTTCACTCACTCCTCCTTTCCTCTCCCATTTGTTTCAGATTTAAAAAAGGAAGCCAGCCCATCTGCAAGTTGATTTCAAAGATATTGACTTTTCATTGCTTTACTTAGAATCATAGAACATTAGGGTTGGAAGAGACTTCAGGAGATCATCTAGTCCAATCCCCTGTTCAAAGCAGGACCAACACCAACTAAATCATCCCAGCCAAAGCTTTGTCAAGCCGGGCCTTAAAAACCTTTAAGGATGGAGATTCCACCACCTCCCTAGGTAACCCATTCCAGTGCTTCACCACCCTCCTAGTGAAACAGTGTTTCCTAATATCCATACTTGTATGTGAGGGGAAAAAATGTTAGGGAATACATTCTAAAAAGGGTAGTGTGGCAGTCCAGTTACACAATCCAAATCAGATCAGTATCCTGTGCTCAGGCAGAGGAAGAACATACAGAGGTAGCATTGGCATCCATTTTTCATTTCTTTGGCTTGTTGGGCTAGGCAGTGGGGGACATGTTTTGTCTGAGATCTCACTGAAACTTTCATGAAAATACTCTGCAAGCCTCTCCCAAAGATTTCCAGGGATGGCAGCCTTGTTTCTTCTCCTGTAATAGTAGACATTCTCATGCCACTCCGCAATGAATTCAGCTAGCATTGCTGAAGTAAACAAGCTAGCAGCATACTGGCCCAGGGAGGCCAGTAGCAGTTGGGTTGTCTGTGCCTTTATAATCTTCATGAGTGGGATATAAGCCAAATTCACCTCTGCCTGTGAATATAGTGCCAATATATTGACTGCCATTTCCCTATACCCATAATCTTGGAGGAGGGGCTAAACTTTATAGCAACATGCAATGGCGTATCTGTCTGGTTTTATCAGTAGATTCTGGCACGATGGCCTTGAGGGGTCCCCACTCCATGCCCACTGAACATCTGCCCCTTATCGGGAGAAAGAAAAGCGCTAATGAGGATATGTTCTGCAAGATCCTCCAAGCCACAATTGCCTTGGGACTGTGATCAAAGTACTTGGAGGGCCCTTCAAAATGCCAATGAGGAGAAGGACCAAGAATGAAGAGAGAGTAGTTGCTGCAGCACATAATTGGGTTGCTCAGGTAACAAAACACAAGTACTGCAGGCCCAAAGTTGCCAGAATCAGCACCCTTTTCAATAATTGGAAGACTCCATGCTCAGTGCTCTCAATACCCCCAATGTATCATTGGGGGTATTGAGAGCACTGAGCATGGAGTAAATATGGTAAATATGGCACTTGTCCCCTATCACTCCACACTTGGGGACAAGAAGGAGAACCATAGCTACTAGTAAAACTAGTAGCCACAATGAACTACACTGAATGACTATTTACATACATGGACATAAATGTTTACTGTTTACTGTTTTCACTTCATATCGTAAACTGTGGTTCACCTTCAACCGTTTTTTAAAAAAACCTTGTATGTGTTTATTTGCACTTTAATTTTGTTAACTGCTGTTTGTCACAGAATAAAGTTATTGGAAAGCCAGAGTATCTTTATTAGTTCACACCAAGCATTGCAGAATACATAGTAGGAGGCAAAGACCCATATAATGTATAATCTAAAGTACACAAGACAGACACTATTTCATGAAAGCAACGCAGAACTTGACTGTTAAAATCTCTTTTAACGCCTCCCTCAGCTGCACAGCTCCACGGTTGGCTTTTCTAATAGCCCTTGTGTCTGGTTGTTCAAATGTAGCAGACAGCTGCTCAACCTCCATCTACCCTGGTGGCAGTTTCCCCCCACCCCCTTCGCCTCATAGATATTACACAGTATACAACATGCAGCTATAACCATTAGGATGTTTTTGTCGCTGATATCCGATCTAATGAGTAAAGAATACCAGCATCCCTTTAATCTACCAAAAGTACATTGGACAGTCATTCTGCACCTGCTGCGCTGGTGGTTGAATCTTTCCTTGGCTCGGTCAAGGTGGCCACTTAGTCAGGGAAGCAAGGGGGGATAGACTGGATCCCTCAGAATCACTATTGGCATTTTGACATTGCCAATGGTAATCCGCCAGTCAGGAAAGAATGTCCCTGCTTGCAGCTATTTGAAAAGTCTTGTGTTCTGAAAGACGCAAGTATCAAGCACCTTCCCTGACCAGCCCACATTGATATTAGTAAAGCATCTCTGGTGATCCACTAACATTTGCATAAACATAGAAAAGTAGCCCTTTCTGTTGATGTACTTTGTGGCAAGGTAGGCTCATGCCAAAAAAGGGATATGCATTCCATCTATTGTCCCATCGCAGTTTGGGAACTCCACTGCTGCAAATCCATCCACTATTTCCTGTACATTAACAAGAGTCACAGTCCTGTGTAGCAGGAGATATTTAATGGCCTTATATACTTGGAACTTAACGGTCCCCTCTGTGGATTTTTCAACTACAAAATGATTGCCTGCTCACTAGTAGCAATCCAGTGTTGCAAGTTTTCATGAATGTGATCGTCACTTGCTTCTCAACTATCAGTGCAGCTCTCATTTTGGTGTACCTGCAGTGGATGACTGGAGCAAGCATAGGCCCCAAGTTTTGAATCTGTCGGGGGGATGCTCCTCCCACCCCACTCTGCCCAGGCCCCGCCCCACTCCAGCCCTTCCCCCAATGCCCCACTCCCACCCTGCTTCTTTCCACCCCACCTCTTTCCTGCCCAGTTCTGCCCCCTCCCCTGAGCATGCTGTGCCCTTGCTCCTCCCCCATCCTCCCAGCGCCTTCTGATGCTGCGAAAGAGCTGATCCGTGGCGGGCGAGAGGTGTGGGGAAGGGGTGGGAGGCACTGATCAGGGGCTGCCAGTGGGTGCTCACCACCCACCATTTTTTCCCGTGGGTGCTCCAGCCCGGGAGCATCCATGGAGTTGGCGCATATGGGAGCAAGCTTGGCACTCAGCCCCAAGAATGTGGCCTTTTGTATCTGAAAGTTCTGCAGCCACTGTTCATTATCCCAAACCTGCATCATAGTGCAATCCCAACAGTCTGTGCTCATTTCTCAGGCCCCAAAATGGCACTCCACTGTGTGGAGCTACCCCGTGGATGCCAGCAACAACCTGGCACCTTTTTGGCTGTGTCTATTAACATCCAGTTATTGTGCTCGAACATCTCCACATTGTTGTCATTGCAATCCCAACTGTAGCAGTACTCCCTCAAGCTGTGCAAATACTAGAGAACATGCATCCTGGATTAGCAATGCACATGAGAATTGTGCTGAGCTTTGCAGGCTGCATGCTTCTGTCAGAAAGATGGCGGAGACTGAAAAGCACCACTCAGGACTATGGGAGTTTAAAAAAACTAGATAAACAGAACTAAAATTATGGGATGTGGAAAGTATGATGTGACGTGGAAAGTGGCATAGAGTTAACTTAATACCTAGCTCCCAAGAATCCCTGGGGGATTTGCTACTATTCCACAAAGTATTGTGAAAATGTCTTAAAGTATCCCATTGTGCCAGCTGGCGGCACGGGCACACTGGGATACCTACTGATGGTGCACCACTCTTTGCATCAACATAAGCACTCCTGGTGAGTATGTGCAGCACCTACCCAAGCAGCCAAGTGTGTATGCGCCTGAGCAACATAAAATCTTTCGTGGCTGTAATTTGTGTAGACCAAACTCTGTAGCGTAGAGAAGGCCTCAGTAAGGAGGTTGAACCTGCCATTGGTATCAAACACCTACAATCCAGTATAAAAATACACACGTACACAGTATCAGGACCACCACTTCAATGACTTTCACATACAATTACTTTTGGAAATACCCCAGCACCACATAAAGATAGCACTTGCTGGATAGTTTGTGTTAGCAGATCATTTTAAAAACACAGGGCCAAGTCCTCAGCTGGTGTAACTTGGTATAGCAAGATGTGACCTGATTTTTTTTAAAGATGCCTTACTAACAAAATGTAACACAGCTCTTGTTTTCTTCTTGTGATTTTTGAAATTTTCCAAACAGAGCTTTAACTTCTGGTAACCTAGGCCAGGTCTTTCTAACAATGGAGGTGATGTCCCAGAGGTGAAGTGTTAATTTAAATGGAGCTGTGCTGATTTACACCAGCTGAGGATCAGACCCACCCACTGTTTGAAATAATTTAACATTTGGTATTGTAAAGTGAACACAAACACTCAGTGAATCATGTGTGGAATTGTTCTGGTAAAATTAGACTTGAGTCAGGCTGCTTTGAATCAATCCCAGTCATAGCAGGGAGCTGAACACTGGGGACAACAAGTTATTATGGACACTTAAGACTTCAATGTACAGAAGAAGCTCACTAATCCACACTAATATCATGAAGGGGAAGAGGTATAGTGTGTATTGCTGAGGTTTGAGGACTAGCAAGTAACTGGAAGAAGGAACAGACTCATGAGAAATTATAACTACTGTAGCCATGTGTAGGGTATTACTGTGTCCCAGGAGAGGGTTTGGAAGATCACGTACGAATTGCCGGTTGGCCATATATGCCCAAATGTTCAAAAGTGGTCACTGATTTCGGGCACTTTGTTTCTGAGTGCCCAGCTTGAAACACTTTGAGCCTGATTTTTACAGGTGCAGAGCAGTATAGCTTCCATAAATTTCAGCTGAAATTGTGGGTGTTCAGCATCTCTGAAAATCAGGCCTAAGGCATGTCAAGTTGGACACCAACTGAAATCCAAATTTGAATATTTGGTCCTTACTGTATGTAGGTCTTGGAGTCAAGCTTGTCAAAATATTTTGCACTTATCTTGTACTTTCCTTCTGGTCACAGAGTGGTTTCTAAATAGTAATAAAATAACCCTTGTAACACCCAATAAGTGATTATCCCTATTGTACAGAGAGGGAAACTGAGGTACAGTGAAGTTAAGTATCTTAGCCAAAGTCACACATTGAGGTTATGTCTACACATCAAGCTGGAAGGTAATTCCCAACTCAAGGAGACATAGCTCTATTTGCTCTGATTAAACTAGCACACTAAAAATAGAGTGCAGCCAGGGTGATGCAAGTAGCAGGAGGGACTAGTACGCAGTCCAAGGTGCTAGGTTCATACTCAGGCCCCTCCTGCCACTCACAGCTACACTCTATTTTTAGCATGTTAGCTCGGTCACAGCTAGTATGGCTACATCTCCTCCAGCTGGAAATTACACCTTCCAGCTCAACAGGAAACATATCCTGAGACTGTGACAAAGCCAGGAATAGATAGAACCCCCAACTCCCAGATCTGTGCTATATCCACTAGATTACAATTAAAATGTAATGCAACCTGAAATAAATTCATAATTCAAGCTGGGATTTTTTTTTGGCGAAATAGTAAGTTAACTACAAAATGCATTTTTCAGGGCACCAAAACTTTTTGCAAATTCAGTAATTTCAGCTGAAAAAATCCTGAAAACAAGAATTCTGCAAATGTTGAAACAATTTGTTTAAACACTATTTTGGCATTTCAATTCTGACAATTTTTAAACAAAATGTCATTTCGAATCAACATATGAACATTTTTTCAGTTTTTTGTTTCACAGGAGAGAAAAAAAAAAAAAGAGTCTCAGTTTAAAAAGACCCGATTGGGATGGAGGGCAGGAGGGGAAAGGGTGGCTTTTTTGGTTTAGCCACCAAATTGAAAAAACAATTCATTCAGCATTATAATTACTTTTTCTTACTACAGCTAGGAAAATGAAAATACAATATGTCTCTACTTTTGTTATCTGGGACACACATTTTATGGACCGTACACCTACGTTTTCCAGTCTACTTTTATATTTAATTTGCTGGTTTTGAATGCTAACTCTTCTAGTCCACCAAAAATAGATGGGGTGAAATCACTGAAGGAAGTTTTGACTTCAGTGCAGCCATGATCTTTAGGAACAACAGTAAAGATATGGTCTTTTTATGAATGCATTCAGAAAGGTGAGAATCACGAGGGAATTAATGGGAACATCTTTTTCAAAAACAGGTCTGCTTAGATGCCCTCAAAAATTGTTATTGACATTTAGAGACTAATCTTATTGTCTCAGTTCTCTGTCATAAAGTATTTTTCTGAAAGTCCATTAAAATAGTATAAAAATATCATGGAGTAGAGTTTTAGAGAGAGAAAAGACCCTCTTAAAACCAGTTCATATACCTGTTGATGAAGAAACTTAAAAGAGAAGTGTAACAGGGTGTGAAGAAGTGGCCAGGCATTAATTTCTACCATGTCACTTCATATGAACATTGTTTCCTTGGAATGTGTGCTAAGCTGTGAGGGTCACGGTGGCTGATTGACTTCAGCATTGGGTGTTATGTGAGGAAAGGTTACAAGAGTTGATCACTGTCTGCGTATAGAATGGAAGAAGAAAGTGACAATTTTAGTGCTGAAGAACCACCTTTAAAAATATATGTTGGTGACCTAATACTTTCAGATTAGGTCAGCAGGAAGAAACTAAAATGAATTATTTGGATAGTTTATGTTTTTTAAAATATTTTTCAGAATGCCTGTTGGTCACTCCACTATACAGTATATGCAGCAAGATGTTGAGATTCTCCACTTTGATACTAATGGTATACTGGAAATGGCTTAGAAAAGTGCCCTGGGTAGAAATAAACTTGAGTATGCAGCCATTTCCAAGTCAACGTAAGTGAAAAAACAGTAACTTGAAATAAACAGAATTGCATAAGAAACACACATTTAAGTTATGGTGGAATTTTAAGGTCAACTTGTGTTTAAAATAGAATCAAAGCAGCATTAAAATCACTTACAGAAGACATCAGGGCACTGAAACTGGATTGCATAGGGAAATTGTTCTCCTTTTCTTGGAGTCAGCATTAATACTGTTGCTGTTCCTAAATTACTTCTGAAGATTGCCATTTGTATTATAATGGAGTTGTTGTGAAAATATGGCTTACTACATAAAATTAGAGCTATTATACTGTCCCTTATGGTTCTGTGCTATAAAGAGTTTACTATGGCCATACAAGTTGTAGCAGATTCTGCCCTCTGCTGCCCTGTGCTTTGTTCTGCTATAGTTGTAGTCCATAGCACATTGGCACTGAGAATAAATGCAGACTCTAGGATCAAAATAGAATTATATATATGTCTCCTAAATTCAATAACAAACAGTTGAATGCTGATTTTTTTTTAAAGGGAAGCTTTTTAGTATGCAAAAAGCTATCTGTGGATAGCTCTGAATATCAAGAGGAGGTCTGGAAGCAAACAAACAATCTGTACATACATCAATTAAACTACTAAAAGAAACAAAAACATTTCACCTTTTTTAAAAGGGAAAACAAAACCTTCAGTGTCATATTTACTAATTGAAGGGACTGGTGATTTATCCATGTGCCGATCACTAAAGGAGGGGAAAGAGCCAAACCAGAATATAATTTTATCCACTATGTTTATTCTTAGAATGAGATGTCAAACAAAACAAACTCATTTCTTTCATATAACATTGTGCTTAGTGTGTAAAACTAAAATCCTGCCATTCAACTCATGCATTCTCCTAAAATAGTTATTTATTACGATCAAACACCCTATTAGAAACCCTACCTCACTCCTCATAAATAAACCTGATTGATGATGTCCTTCAGACGCATTATAAAAGTTTTGGCAGGAGGGGAAAAAATGGGGGGGGGGGGAGGATTATAGAAACAAATGGATATTTCCTCTTTTTTAGCTTGGGATTATAAACTGCATTTTTTGTGTATTTAAAATTGTCTGCAAAAACAGTAGGTCCAATTGCACAGATTTTTCTAATGGTATCTGACG